>NW_016157425.1:176821-189347 GCF_001687245.7 Rhagoletis zephyria | reverse complement strand
AAACCGTTTTGGAATTGCTTAATTCGTTCTTGAGATATATATGATAAAGTGGACCCAATTTTTTTTTTTTTGCAAAAACGGTAAATTGCAAATATCTCAAAAACGGTACCATAGAATTAAAAATAACCTTGATTTTCGGAATCAGGGGGTGATTTTACATACGAATTACATAACGGCGTCTCTGGTAAATTTTGGCCGTCGACCAGTGTTATCAATCCGTCGGAATATTTTTTTTTACGTATTTTACCGCATAACTTTGGACCACGTTAACCGATTTCTATAATTCTTTTTTTAAAGGGAAGGTGTTACCCCACAGGTGGTCCCATACTAATTTGGTTTAAGTCCGATCATTGGATCATGCAGAAATTAACGATAATCTTACATTTGTATATGAGAATTGAAGGCGGTTTTGTTTTTTGCTTAAAAATTAGTTTTCCAATTATTTACGAATGAAGGGGTGAACAGAAATAATTTTGTTTTGCATCATGCTATGTTTTATACAATAGTAACCGTTCAAAGGCCGCTAATAAGGTGGCTAGCCAAAGGCAGCACTGACGCAAAGTGATACTGTCGTTAACTTAACTTCGACCCATTTGTGGCACGGTTTAGACTTGATTAATTGAGCCAAAATTTTTAGGGAATTACTTTTTCAATAAAGGTAACCATTTTAAGGGATAGCACCCGCAAATTTCCGATTTTCAAAATGTACATATATAAGAACGAAGCCGTTAGCAGTTTTGTTTTTAATTTGCTATAAATTTTGAAAAACAATTACAGTTTGGCTGAAACATTCGACTTTGACCAATATGTTCTGCACTTTTTCTAGTACTAACATTTAAGTGAGATATCACATTACGGGATAAATTTTATTGATGGTTTGATGGGGTCTGCATATACATTTTTATATACTAGTGAACAAAATAGCCGGACAAGACGTCATTTAAAATAAAAAAATTAAAACTTTTCGAATATTCTGTAATATTGCCCCACCATTTCTCAAGACAAATTAACCATTTATATATGGTTGTAAACAACGAAATGTTTTCTCTTAAATGGCATATGTAAGTATTTTTCATCGGGCAAACAGAAATAAAGTTACGGCAAGTATATGTTTCCACCTATGAAAAATGCGTTTTTTACCTTCAGCCCAGATTTTGAGGGTGTATTCAAAATTCTGAGTACCTGTGCGTATATATTATTTTTGTTTATTTCACTTCAAATCTCACGAAATCATAAATGCAAAAGTATGGTTGACACCGGATCAGCTGTTTAAGTATTTATGACCAAATGGTTAAATCGTGTGAATGAATGTGGACAATATTTGTCACTTTACTGCTGCGCACAAATGTGTGCGATATCATATGGATCTTTGGCAGCCAAATCGTGTGATCGCAAAACAAATCATTTGTACATCGCTATCCAAATGCGCAAATATGGACAAATCTAAATTTGGCATTTTGTGTACAAATGTACACATCGTGTGATCCCTGCTTAATGCTACTCCCTGTTTGATATGCAGGGCTGCAAACCACTCCTAAAAACGGTGGTGCGTTCAGTAATTCGAACCACTTTGAAAAAGCTTGTACCGGTTCAGGAACCGGTTCATAATTATTCCTGGACCGCTTTTCGGTTCGGTTCAAATGGTTCAATTTCTTTAAAACTTAAGGATACAAATATGACAAATCTATAAAAGGCTTTGTTATTGAGATTAAATTCAAATATCCACATATATGTATAGTGGTGGAAAAATAAATAGGGACGGGACATTTTAACAATTTTGGCTATTTTTACAACGCATTTTTTGTTTGTTTATTTAATGTTTATTTTTTAAGTATAGTTCATCCATCATCTAACAAAATCCGAATAAATCAAGTTAAAAAATTTGTGCGAAAATTATTCTTCAAGGTTTCATCTAAACCAGTGTACGAAAATAAACTATATTGTACGTTACTATTTCGTTTCGTTTATTACTTTAACAGTTCCGTACAATACGAAAACAAAACGGCTGAGTTCACTTTGGCGATAGTACACTACAGTAGGTAGTAGTTACATACGAAACAACAAACGAAATGAATCGTGCAGAGAAAAATATATGTATGTATGTACATATATGCAATAACTAAATACAAAAAACGAATGGCTGCAATGAATAAAAAAAATAATGTTTTTTAATTGAATTGCATATGAAAATTTACAGAAAAAAATATTTTTCACGTAATTGAAACGTTTGCATACATATAAAACGTACAATATGGTACTATTGTCACAAACGAAAAGCAAACGTTTCTCGTTGGGGAAAATGACAGTGAATCTTACAATTTGTTTCTGACTATGTTCAAAACTGTACAAAACCACAAATGATATGATGATCGATGAGCAAATGGGAATTGTTTTGTACAGTTTATTTTCGTACCCTGATCTAAACTGCAAACTTTTTAATAAGATTTTGTAGAAATATTTTTTTGAGTTTTAAGTTGATTTTTGGCAATTTTTTCATCTTCCTTCGACAAATTTTTTTTGTCTAAAAAAATGCGTAATATCCTCAACAAAAAATATTTTTTATAGTCACTCACAAGTATTGACACTCAAAATCTTGGGTTAATGTTGAATGAAGCCCAAATTAAAACCAAATTTCAAAAATTGTACGAAAATTGGAAAAAATCTACAAACTTCATCAAAATTTCATTGTTTAAAATTTTTTAATAAGAACTAAAAAAATTGAGTATGCAGCTTTATAGCTCATTTAACAGCAATGTAATATGATAAGTTCAAGTTTGAATTACATATCTTAAAATTCGCACCGATTTTTGACTGTTTTCCAGCGCACATAGGGACGAATCGACAATTTTGGACTACAAAATCTTTTACAGATTTCAATGAAATTGAAAATATTGTTCGAATATTAAATCAAATTTCCAAAATTCAAAAGGCGGATCCAATATGGCGGACGATTTAAAAAAAAAAATTACTTTATTATTATGAAGCTTGGTATTCAGAGATTTTCGTAGTCACTGATTTCGAAATTGATATTCAATTTTTAAAAACAAAATGGCGGATCCAATATGGTGGACGCTTTTTTTCAAAAATGGATCAATTGTTATAAACCTTGGTATTTACTCCATATGTATTTGACAGATTTCAATGAAATTTGGTATTTAGGGATTTTCGTTGTCACTGATTTCGAAAATCAAGTCAAATTTTCAAAATTCAAAATGGCGGATCCAATATGGCGGACGATTTTTTTAAAAAATGACTATATTGTTATGAAGCTTGGTATTCAGAGATTTTCGTCGTAACTGATTTCGAAATTGATATTCAACTTTCAAAAATCAAAATGGCGGATCCAATATGGCAGACGACTTTTGCTTTTTATTATAGTTTGTTATGAAACTTGGTATTCAAGGTTCTTCGTTATCTTTGATTACGAAATTGAAACTAAACTTTCAAAATTCAAAATGACAAATGCAATATGGCGGAAGAATTTTTTCTTTTAATTATGGTTTGTAATGAAACTTGATAGCTGGGAACTGGTTACGAATTAAATATTAGATTTCCAAATTCATATAAGTATAAAAATAATTGACATCAAGAAATTAGACAACTATTACATATTTAATTATACGGAAGGGAAGCAAAAATATAACAGCAATCTATACTTTTTTAAAGAAATCGTCCGCCATATTGTATCCATCATTTTGAATTTTGAAAATTTATATCAATTTCGAAAGCAGTGACGACGAAAATCTCTGGATACCAAGCTTCATAACAATCTATACATTTTTAAAGAAATCGTCCGCCATATTGGATCCGCCGTTTTGAATTTGAAAATTGAATATTAATTTCGAAATCAGTGACGACGATACCAAATTTCATGGAAATCTGTCAAATACATATGGAGTAAACATTGTTGTCGTCCTATATTCTCGATTCGTTCCAATAAACGACTTAAGAAAAGGATGCTCTATTCAATGAAGGGGGAAAAGGGGGACGAGCTCGTGATATTTTTACATTGGCAATTTGTTGGATTTTCGAACTGTTGAAGAGAAATTTCTGTACTCGTTGGAACTTTTTTATAACCCTAATTGATATAAAAATTTAAAAAAATTTTTCAATAAGAAAAAGGCATTTTATAAAATAGGTATTATAACCATTTAACAAACAACTATATTATTAACAAAAATCGCACTGTTAGATGTTAATAAGGATAAAATGACAAGCGAAATTAAGATTAAGTATGCAGATTTGTAGCCCAATCAATTTTATTACAATAAAGTGCAAGTTTTAAGTAGCTAGGAGTTACCGTTGATTTTTGGTAGTTTTTTTTTCACGTAGTCTCTTCCATACAAAATTTTTTTTTCGAAAATACTTTATATGGAAAAAATGCAAAACACCTTCAACAAAAAAAATCCCCAAAAATCAACGCGATTTTTGACTAACTCCGAACTTGCATTTTTTTGTTAGGATTTAATGGGCTGCAAAACTGCATACTCATCTGATTAAAAAGTTGAAAATTTTGATGAAAATTTGCTGAATTTTCGCGAGTTTTGCACAAAGTTTATGAAATATATTTTTATGTTTTTTTTTTGAATGAACCGTATTTTTATACAAAATTGGCGGGAAAACATAAGAATAAAATTTTTTTGCATATATTGTGAAAAAATGCTGTGCCAATACTTTGTTCCGGCAGTGTACATAAAAATATTAAAAAACTTTATCAACGGAATCATAATAATGAGATTTTTGATGCTGTTTTTTAACTTTTTCCAAAGATTTGTTTTAGAAAAACTTGAAAACCTGCTCCAAAACTTTACCGATATAGACTTATAAGGTATCACAGGTATCATTTTCTCACCCTTTTTGTTTCTTTGCAAAAAAAAACTCATTCACGTCCCAATTTTTTTTATTCAATACCAACACATCTTAATTCAACATGGAATGACACTCGTTTATCTTACCACCCTTTTTCTTATTTTAAGTGAGCTTATTCGCAAAGAAATTAAAAGGGTGAGAAAATGATACCTCATAAGTATAAATGGTAATGTTTTGGCTGAGTTATTTAACCCCACTTATTCTAGAACCCGAATTTTCGTAATTCGTAATTCGTAGCTACAACCCTTGCGGAAACATGTGCAGCATTGCCAGCCATCAGTTGTTTTTCGAAGATAGCTGAATGAAGGAAAACAAAGTAGAAAGGAATTAAAAAAACACTCATCATGTGCTTGTTTATTGTAAAATTGGTTAATTTTACATATTTTGAGGAAAATTATGGATTCTGATGTATATGCAATTATAGCAGCAGAGTAAGCGGGCGCTATGGAAATGGATTCACAAAGGTATGCGGAGCTGTCGGGCATAGTAACCATGGGCGCATCTATGTCAGCTTCTGGTTCAATTGTTGAACTACAAGCCAGAAGTCCTCCTATGCCTGAAGCTCTGGTTGTCAATACAGTTAATGCATTAACAGCTTCTTCCAAGCCATTGAACTTGCACTTTGTTAGGTCCACCACCTGTCGCGCTTGCTTCTGCCTTCGGCCGCGCTTAGGGATTATAACCCTTACAAAGTAGAATTCTCCTTTCTGTGTTGCGAGGAAGAGGGGCTTCCGCATATCACTCCGGTTACGCCGTCCACAGTATTTTTGCGCAGAACCCACGTCGAAATTCGCAAAAAAGTGCATAGTGCAAACTGAGTTTATTAATAAGCTAGGGGTAGGAAATTTATATATATATAATAAAAAAAATTTGAATCCTTTTATTACACGTGTATGTTAAAGTTTTTGGATTCGGGTTATGCGTTTGGACACAACAACCGAAAATCGTTGTACATTAACTAAACCGGACCCAAGTTTCTCGATAAGGGGCAACAAATACTATTTTTTGCTCGTTTATACAAAGCAGTGGATAAAAATATATGTATATGCGAAAGGCAAATGTATCTGTTTAAATGAACACCACTAATATTTCTTGCAAACACACATCGATTTACATCTTTTATTTCGCCTCCGACACAGAATTGTTTTCGTACAAAATTACGCAAAAAAGCTTACTCGTTCGTTTTTAGGCATGCCATTGTTACGAATTTCGAAAGTTCGAAAATACTATTCGGATTGCAACATATTATTTCTACGATTCGTAGCAAAATCCGAATACGAAAGAGTTGCAGAATAGGGGTGTAAGTTTTTCTTAAAGCAGTCTTTGAAAAAAGTGCAAAAACAGCATCAAAAATCTCATTATTATGATTCCGTAGACATTTTTTTTTATGTTTTTATGAAAACTTTTTAAGCTTAAACTACTCAGTAATCTGAGGAAATTTTTTCAAAAAATATAAAAAAAACTGTTTATTAATAAAGGAACTAAATTTTTGGTGGTATTTTCAGATCGTAAATCTTAATATTTTTGCGAGATATTTTGGAGGAAGTCTTAAAATATAATACATAGATTTTATAATTCCAGTGGAAAAACTTTACCGCTTTTTTTTGCATGGGCAGTGATGCAGTCTACTGTACATAAGTTGGCTATGATTACTCGGCCGTGTTATCATATACCTTGTTTATACCAATGCAAGAACCGTATTAACAAAAACCTGATTTGACTCAACACATATTTCTTTCAAGCATTTATTACTACGTTTATACGCATGCATAAGTCGCTTTAATTCATTTCGTCGCGATTCAAAACATATGTATAAACTAAATTTCAATTCGCTTTGAAAGAGCGAAGTGTTTTGGCTCACACTCCATTTCAAATCGGTAGTTTATTTCTCCAGACAGTTAGAAAGAGTGTATAAACACCGCTCTCAGTCAAAGCGAATTGGAGATCAGCTCTTCTGCTCAAATTCCAAATAATCGCATCAGTATTTAAAAGCTGATTAATAATAATCGTTCTTTTCTTTGTTACGATTTTATAATGCCGAATAAAACTAGATTTTTATCACTTTCCATTATGTTAACTTATAAAATGTCAAATGAAAACAGCTAATTTTGTTTGCTTTTGAAGACGGTTGCTTTGATGCCGATATAAAGCCGTAAGTATAAACACTAGAGCGAAATGTGTACGGTGTCAATGCGCTTTCAATTAAGTCCATTATTCTGTGCGTATAAACGTAGTATATACCTGTGTCGTTAAAGCGCACTCGCAGAAACCGTAGTGAAAAGTAAACAAAATTTTGTTATTTTTATTCGATATTTCTTAAATAATTAATTTGCGCGGTTAACCGAAATGGAAGCGAACAACAATTCAAATTTGTTATAATAATATTCCAAATTTAAAAGGGGCTGTGTAAAGAAAACCAGCCTTTTTTCACTTCGCGTCAAATGAGTGATGTGTTTATACCTATTTTCTAAACGATGTGAGAAATAAAAAAGCGATTTGAAAACAAATTCGAGTCAACACACTTTTGAATTTCTGAGCGTATTGAAAGTTAGTTTAGGCACTCCGCACATTACGCGCCTAATCTTAGTAGAGTAATCGTTTCCACATGCCGAAACGAATGCATGACGACTCCACTTCTGCACACTACCGCGCCCTGCATAAGCCCTTGAGGCACACACATACCACACATTACATATTTTTTGGCCGTTCTTTCTGAACGATACACTTCCGCGAATATTTCTGCAGTAAAATATTGCATAAAGGCTTATAGTTAAGTACAATTAGCACGAATTTTAGCACAAAATCATTAATTCTAAATTATTTCCTATTGAAGTGACAAATAATTTTTATTTCCCACACAAAAAAGCAATCAAATGACGATTTTAAAACAGCAAGCGCCTTACAATGTTGGGCGCTTCGATTCATGAAGCTTTTATGATTAGGCGAAAACATGATTATGAATTGTAATGTACAGATCATCATTCAAATACATATGTTCGGAATAAAAGCTTCATACTTTAGTATGCCGAAACGATTACACTGCTATAATTAGGCGCTTAATGTGCGGATTGCCTTAGGCTTCCGTTTTGAATCACAGCGAACTGGGCCAAAGCGCTTTATGGGTCGGTATAAACAACGTAATAGTAGCACAATGCCGCTAAGTACATTTTAAAATTTTCAGGCAATAGGCTCATGCGATTATCGATTATATTTTTTGTTGTGTGTGAAATATTTTATTTTTATCAGTATTTTTCTTTTAATCACAATATGTTGAAATAAAAGTGAAAAAAAATAATTTTGCCAGAAGCCCCCCACACCCCCCACCGAAAAAAAATCCTGGCTACGGCCCTGCCTGCATGGTGGCTTTGTTTTTAAAACATGTATGAAAGATACTAATCCCTCGAAGTTTGGCTTAAAACTGTTCCCGGGGAACGACGCGTGAACGTGCAACATTCAAAGGGCACACTTAAGTCTCATGGGCCCATTGTGATGCTATATTCGAGGCTCCTAGCGTCTCTCCTCTTACCTTAGAAATGCAACCATTTTGTAGCTCTGATGAAGCGCACAAAATCGTTGATATTGGATGAGTCCAGTTCAGCCAGACACTCAAAAGAATAGTGGAGCGAGCGTCGACGAGCCCTTGCTAAAGTGGGACACTGGCATAGGTAATGCTTTCGATTTCCTCCTTATCGCGGTAGCTACGAAAATAATCGTTTGACTGAAACCCATCCTGGCAACGTGGGTCCCCATAAGGCAGTGCCCATTAGTCTTGGGAAAATGTCTTTTAAGCGGTTGAATACTGCTGGTCTTTTTGCGATACATTTCAAAAAATTTTTAGCAATGCCAAGTTTAATGTGGAGAAACGGCAACAAAATTTTCATTTCAGGAACAAGACTATCGTGTAGCCTATTGTCTTTAGGCCATTTCCGTCCAATGCGACTATTCCAGTTATGCTGTTTGTACTGGTTTCTTCCTTTAATAACCAAATTCAAACCTGAAAATGAATCAACTTGATTTTTGGTTAATATTAACAATGCCTTGGTTGATATTTTCAACAATGATTTGATAATATTAACCACAATTTTGTTTACATTAACTAAACTTTTGGTTGGAGATTTTTCGTTTGAATAATTTTATGTTCTGCACTACACTGATGCTTTTTATAATTCGGAGATACAAAACAAAAATTTTTATTATCATTTGAACATGCTGCCTCTGACGGCAATAGCAAATAACAGCAAGCATCTCTACACACTCAGCTACAGCCGCTTTATAAATGTGTCTTCAAATGTTCAACTTGCATCAATTTTCTTCGTCGTTTAATTTGGTTCTGCACTTCACAGAGGCTTTTTCGTAACTAAAAAAAAACTAAAACGAAAAAAATAAAAGTTATGTATCGCGCTGACGGCATTCGTACTGCTGGAAGCCTACAAATAACAGCAAGCCCTCTGCTCGTTCAGCCACTGCCATACATACGAATTTGTTCTCAAATGTTCAACTTGAATCACATTTCTTACAATCGGCTTATTGACCATGAAAAAATCAAACCATAACTTGGTTGAAAAAACCGTTGTGCTTTTGGCTCAGCGTATCTGAAATTTAACGTGTAAAGAAATATTTCGCGAGTGGGTTGGCTGAAAAAATCCTGGCCAGGATATTTTTAATTAAATATTCATATTATATATACACCAATCGAAAGCATAAAGCCTATGGAATGTGTTAAACAGATGAGTGAAAATTATTAGTATTACCTACCTGTTCATACCTGGCAACCCGATAGGTAGGTCAGGAAAAGATAGACAACCCAACGTTTTCACATTCTATAGACTTATTACCTTCGATTGGTATATAATTCGTTCATTAAACAAAATTAAAAAAATAATAGTAATTTTTTAATATTGAATTAATAATATCCTGGCCAGGATTTTTTCAGCCAACCCATCCGCAAAATAATTAGCACGTTACATTCCTTGGAAAAAAATATTTCATCTGTTAAACAGATGGGTGAAGGTCGTGCCTTTGTTGGATCTAAGACCAAATAATACCATACATACATACATACGAATTTGTTCTCAAATTTTCAATTTGAATCACATTTATTGACCGTGAAAAAATCAAACCATAACTTGGTTGAAAAAACCGTTGTGCTTTTGGCTCAGTGCATCTGAAATTTAACGTGTAAAGAAATATTTCGCGAGTGGGTTGGCTGAAAAAAATCCTGGGCAGGATATTTTTAATTAAATATTCAAAAATTTTTATTATTTTTTTTTGCACTCATTTGTTTAATGAACAAATTATATATATACCAATCGAAAGCATAAAGTCTATGGAATGTGTTAAACAGACAAATGAAAATTATTAGTATTATCTATCTGTTCATACCTGCCAACCCGATCGGTAGGTCAGGAAAAAGATAGACAACCCAACGTTTTCACATTCTTAATAACTTCGATTGGTATATAATTTGTTCATTAAACAAAATTAAAAAAATAATGGTAATTTTTGAATATTTTCCAGCCAACTCACTCGTAAAATATTTATTAACACGTTAAATTTCTTGGAAAAAAATATTTCATCTATTAAACAGATGGATGAAGGTCGTGCCTTTGTTGTATCTTAGACCCAATAATATCAATGGATTTTATTTCATTTTTTGAAAAGGTAATAATGTCAGTTGAAAGGAAAAGAAAGGTTTATTCTTGTAGAAGTTCGTTGTAGAGAAATTCGACTGTACGATAAATCCCTATTTGAAATACACACATATATGTACGTATAGTAATATTTATGTACATAATGCTTGTTCTTAGGATTTTATTTATAAAATATTTCCTAACGTGAATCTCAGTGTAAATATTTTATTAAGCTATTGGCAAAGTCATTAGCAACACACTCATACGTGAAATATACTGGATTGGATTTTACAATAAAAGGTCAATTGATTTCCCTTGAAAAGCAGTTCCATTTTAAATAGCAAATAGTGTTTTGAAAATAATGGAAAGAGCGAAAGAGATTGTCGACTCGTTTTACAAGGAACAATTTATATTTTTTAAGTGCCTGGGCCTTTTTGATCTGCCAGCCCACTATCCGGCCCGTGTGCACTTTCTGTTTAAGATGTACTTCTGGTACGTAGCCATCTTTTGGATTTTTCTTTTCGACGCCAGCATGTGGATTAAGATAATTAGCAACATAACGGATTTGAACGAGATAATCAAAGTGTTTTACGTATGCTCAATGGCTATTGCTGTAATGGCCAAATTCGTGCATATTCGTATAAAAACCAGTTCATTCTTGGCATTATTCGCACGGATGCACGACGATGACCTACTCCCGGTTAATAAATTTGAAATGGAAACATTCACACAATCACTGCAACTAAGTTGCAAAGTTCGCAACTGCTACATGTATCTTTCACTGACATCCCTATCCTTGGTATTTGTTAGGCAACTAGTATCAGATCCTGGCGAACTACCGCTATCAATTTACATACCGATGAATGTCGAAAACATTTGGTTCTTTATATTAGCATACTTGTTTCAGTTTATCGGAGCATCGCTTTGTTGTTTTATCAATATATCTTTCGATTCATTAAGTGCGTCGTTCTTTATATATCTGAGAGGCCAATTAAATATATTATCGAACCGGCTGGAAAATATTCCTACTGACAAGGATACTACGCAAGATGTCATTAACATGCAATTAAAAGACTGCATTCGCCACTATAATAAACTGCTGGATATTACAGAAATCATGGAGGATCTATTAAGCACTCCAATGTCTGTGCAAGTGATAAGCTCTGTGTTTGTACTTGTTGCTAATTTCTACGCAATGACTTTCGTAGGTGTTCTCCTAGTACCTGATATGCTTATCTAATTCATACTTGTATTTCCTCTACAATTGCAGCTTACCGATCCTAATGATTATGCGACATTTATGAAATTCCTTGTTTATCAACTTTGCATGCTGACCCAAATATTTATTTTATGTTACTTTGCTAATGAGGTTTCGATCAGAAGTTCAGAACTACCTTTTTCGTTGTACTCATCGGAATGGACCCATTGCAACCGAATTAATCGACGACTAATGTTACTGATGATGGCGCAATTCGATATCCCGATTAGAATTAAAACAATCAACCGCTGTTATTCTTTTAATTTGTCAGCTTTTACTTCGGTAAGTCCTTTAATAAGTTCATCATAATGATGACTAAAACATTCCTTCATAAAAGCTTATATCGTCACCTGAAATACAAATAAATAATATAAAAAAAACTTTTTAATATACAACGCTTTTATAAATGGACTAAAAAGTAGAAAATAATACTTCTCAGTCCCATAGAATTTGTTTTGATAACTTTTGATTTTGAAATTTTAGCAAAAGTCATTATAAACAATCTATGAAATTGAAAATGAAAAACGTGGAGCGCATGCAATACAAAGCATTCGATTTAATTGACAATAGTCAAACTACATAACGTAGACCTAAAATTTCTACAGCGAAAGTAGAACTTTGAAATCGATTTTAAGCGGTCGTTATTCATATTCCCACATACATGCATTCATATATTACTTTTCATATCAATTCAAGTGTATTACATGCGCCCCACGCTTTTCATTTTCAATTTCATAGATTGTTTATAATGACTTTTGCTAAAATTTCA
>NW_016157425.1:171066-176796 GCF_001687245.7 Rhagoletis zephyria | reverse complement strand
ATATTAACCCATTTTTGGTTGATTTTTCTCTGAGTATAAAGTAGATTTCATCCATTAAACAGATGTGTGAAGGTCGTCCCTTTGTCGGATCTCCTACTAATTGCTCTTTCAAACATTAAATTTTCGTAGCTTCGCGACGGCCCCCGTCCGCGCTGTATTATCGAATATAAGGCCTCGATATTTTACATTTTTATATTTGTAAGTTATTGGAAGATTTTTGATTTTTGGCAACAACTTGTCTGCAGTAATAAATAAGCATATAATTTGTGTTTCTAAAGGGTGTAAACACCAATCAATCAACTTACTTGACCTCAGTTCCAATGTTGAACAGTCAATAGTTGTGTTTAATGCAATGACCGGTACGCCATAGAACAATTATCCATGCTCAATTCACACGTATTCTTACCAGGGATGCCGTTTGGGTCTAAATAGATCCAATTGGATACATTTTCAGACGAATTTTTGCGTGATACGATCAGTATTAATGTGTATACTTTTTTAAATAGGCCAAAATTTTATATTTTCTATAAAGTTTTTTTCGTTCAAAAATCGGTTGTCATTAAATATGGTAGAAAGCATTACGTCTTCTAAATGTATTAAAAATCGCTACTTAAGCGTGAAATAAAAGCATTTTATTTTTTGTGAACGAAGCAATGAACATATGAAGATATCTCACCAAAATAGGTATAAGCGCAATTGTTTTAGTTAGCTAAAAAGGATGCTTTAAGCAAGATCTCAATATACATATATATAAAGCAAATATATACTTTTTCTGTAGTAATCTCTTTCATATCACATATTTCCATTTTTTAATTTAAAAAGAAAGAAGATCTCAATGTAGTTTAAAATACACTGTTAAAAACTAAATTTGATTTATTTAAGGAAATTTCTATGAATTTTACTGAAAAGGCTTTAAATACACTCTAAAAAATTTTGTTTATTTGCGCATATAAAGAGAGGTAACCAGTTTACTCTTTTTATGTGTGAAAATTTGCACACGTGTAGTAAAATTAAACATTGCCCGTTTACTTTTACATACCAAATTTGTCGCGAAGAACAAAATTGCACATAAAATGTTTAAAATAGGGTAAATGTGAGCCCCTATAGTTCATTATTAGTAGGAAATGTATTTTTTGTTTGAAAATTTTTGCAGTTTTAAACATTTTATATGTGTATTTATGTGTATAGTTTAAAGATCTCAAGTTCAAAATCAAATCCTGAACATCTTATACGTATATTTATTACATTTATATTACAGATTCTTGTTGAAAAATATATATTTTTCAGTAGTAGTTTTACATGCTCTTTCTAGAGTGTACTTACTATTTATTATACTTACTTTGTAAAATACTTATGCACAAAAAGTGTACTTTATAAATTGAAATTACAAATGTTTGATTTTATGACAAATAAAAATATATATACATGTATTCCAAATCCTTAGGATGGGTTAAATTATGTATTTTTCTTGAAATTTTCTTACTAATTATGAGATATATACGTAAAAAAAGAAAATTGGATACATTTGGATACTTTTTTGGCTTGGTCAGTGATACATTTTCTTGAGACGGCGTGGAAACACTGATTCTTACGCTCTATCGTTTAGTCGTTGGCGAGACAACAACGAACAACATCGGATAAATGGCGAGAGAAATATTGTTATGCGCTTTATAAGTAAGCATGAACGTAATAAAATGTTTCATACTTCAATACAACTAATTAGCGCTATTTTTGCAATTCGAAATGATCTTAAAAATATTTGTAGTGAAATATGTACTTTATGAGTTAAATGGAAACTATCTTATATGTAAAAATATATTCCGATTTACTTCAAATAAATGATGTAAAATGTTTTATATATGGATCTAATTTTAATAATAAAATTTATTACTTTCATCTACATTGTTTTTATTGTAAGTTTTCACGAGTAGTTGCAGTTTTCTGCAATTGTCTCTGGCCGACTATACATGTTAAAGCCAAATAATTTCACAATTTGTACCCTATTAAATGTTTATATTTTAATAAAATGTGATAAATTATTTAAGAATATATATATTCCGATCAAACTAAAGTACTGAATGCTTGACAAATAATTATTTAAATCAAATCATCAATAGTGAACGCACTCGGAGTGAATTTTGGAACACGGAGCGAAATATGCATATTAAGACTAAATAATTTCTAACTTTCTACCATATTATACGTTTATATTTCAATGTAATATGATTAATTACTGAAGAATATATAAACTCCGATCAAACTTCACTACTGAATGCTTGACAAACAATATTTGAATCAAAAGATCAATAGTGAACGCGCTCGGAGCGAATTTTGGAACACGATATAAATGTTAAGACTAAAAAATTTCTTATAAGCTTATGTTTTAATATAATATAATTAATTACTGAAGAATATATTAACTCCGATCAAACTATAGTATTAATTGTATGACAAACTATTTAAATCAAATGATCAACAGTGAACGCGCTCGGAGCAAATTTTGGAACACTTCATAGAATATTTACAGAGGAAGTATATTATTTGGTAGAGATCAAAATGTATTTAACAAAGTGTGATTGAATTTGATATTGCTCTCAGAAGAACCATCCTATAGTCAAATTGAAAAAAAAATTTTATGCATTTTGAATCGTTTGTTTATATTTTTTACATAATATTAAGAGAGCCGCACTGAGTTGTCAATAACACCTTGTTTAATACACCCATGATACAAATATTTAAAGGTAAAAGCGCTTGCTCAATTCGTCGGCCATCATTTATTTTTTGAAGTTTGTCTATTTTATAAAATTGAAATTTTGAGAGCAACTCAAATGCCAAATAAAAGTAAAACAAAAAACAAATAGATGAAAATATTGAAATTTTCATTTATTTGAGACTGAAAATGAGAATGTATTTGTGAGATTGGAAATTTGAAAACATTTTTGTAATGTTAGCAAACTTCAAAAATGTTCAGGCTGCCTCTCAGCGGTTTTACCTTCAGATTTTTGTATCATGGATACACCTCGAGATATCACGAACAAGTTTTCCTTTGTTTATTTTTACTTAAAGTCCTTAAATATGTATCTTGATTTCTGTAGAATACGTATTCATTTTTTTAACCTTTTTAAAAAAAGGGAGGACAGTCGGATCTACGTAACCAGAACGACCTGAATGAGCATTAAAGTCGGTTGTATTTTTTGCTCAAAATTACTTGTTATTATTCAGATACAGTTTCGCTACTATTTAGAGATTTCTCGACATACTTGTTCACATTACTGTTATTTATTATTTTTCTTATTAGTCGTTTATATGTTTAGGACTTACTGTGGGTGCTTTAAGATTCATTTTGTAAATATGTATGTACATATAAAAAACAATTGCGATATTTTATTTTATTTTAAATTATGAATTTTATTCGTGCAATTTTTTATGTTTAATAGTTTTGAGATTTTTTGGTTCTGTTGTATTCTTTTATTGCATATCTTTAACTCTTTTACTTTAAGTTATAATGTTGAAGATAAGCCTTCTGCCTTTGTCAAGCACTTTAGCTAGGTACGAGAAATTTAGCATATGCACGTAAGAGCATAGGGTAGGTATAGGGCTGTGCTGCCGCGATTCTCCAACATCTTGTCAAAGGAGAAAATATATTGGTGGCGGAATCCATCGTAGTCCGATTTTTCATAAAATCTACAAAAAAGCGATCACTGAATCTGAACTGCTATGAACGTGTGTATTCAAAGCAAGCACTGCGTTCGTAGCTACTCGAATTTAATTGCATTTTCATAGATTTCACGGAAAATCGGACTACGATGGATTCTATGACAGCCTTGATTAGTTCGTGCCAATATAGCAACTCAGTTACCAGCTTTCAGTTGCTAGTTGCCATCGGTAATACCATTTCAGCCACTGGCCAACCCACTGAAGTTCGGTTGTCCTCCGTAATCGACCCATAAAATCGGAATCGAATATGCATGCACGTTCTGCAGAACGATAAATATTTTGTAAATGTGTGCTCTGTCCGCTAACGAATTCCAGCCATGTGTGAAATATCGTATGTGAAGCCTCCGTCTAACTTAACGATTGTCAAAGGCACGCCAGAAGATGTTTCATCATATGTTTTCGACCATCGTCTTCTTCGAGTAAGTTCATCGATTCCAAAAACTTTACAACCTCTATGTGCCAGCATCCCTTAGTGTTTTTGCCAATGACATGGCACTATTGCACTGTTAATAACCAAATTTAGCCGCAGTTGCATTCACACGTGATATAATAGCTATTGTCGGCATGTGGGAATCCCCAGGAGATGGCGTTTGTTCAGCTATCGAAATCATTACACCGACGGCGGTGGGCAGTACTGCTGGAACATATTTACCACAGCGGTGGTTGTGGCGTTTTGTTCTGCAACAATAGCCTGCAATGATGACATGTCATATAATGTCGATGAACAAAGATATAAAATTGAAAATGACTAACCTTATTCCCGGCCGATTGGGAGACCACCCTTGGTCACGACCAGAACGCATTTACCAAGAGGAAAAACCGCAGGGATTGCAGTAGTTCTTGCAATCACCGTTGATGATGCTGTGCTTGTAATTAATAGTCTGAAAAGGCAGAAAATTGCATTAATCAAATGTTAAACACATCAAATAAATAAATTTCAATAATTTGTTTACCATTTTACAAACCGAATTACCAAGAAATAGAAACTCACCGCTTTGCGATACAGAAATAATAACCAACAGGGGTGCATTTTCTAGGTAAACAACAGAAGCGCTCAGAGCAATCTGATCCACAATATTATTTTCTGAAAAATAAGACTTGAAAAGAGTTTTTAAACATGATTATCACATTATCTAATTAGCGCACACTATCGAGTTTATTTCTAGTAGAATATAATTGTATTATCTCAGACTTTTTTTCAATGTTTTCTAATATTCGTTCTTTTGGAATGCAAAAGCAACCATGCGCTCAATTTCTTGTGGGGAAATTTGGCCCCCATAAAGGACTTTCACCACGAAACAGCTACAAAAACAAAAACCTTTTCTACTGGTATACTGTGNAAGAGGAAAAACCGCAGGGATTGCAGTAGTTCTTGCAATCACCGTTGATGATGCTGTGCTTGTAATTAATAGTCTGAAAAGGCAGAAAATTGCATTAATCAAATGTTAAACACATCAAATAAATAAATTTCAATAATTTGTTTACCATTTCACAAACCGAATTACCAAGAAATATAACTTCACCGCTTTGCGATACAGAAATAATAACCAACAGGGGTGCATTTTCTAGGTAAACAACAGAAGCGCTCAGAGCAATCTGATCCACAATATTATTTTCTGAAAAATAAGACTTGAAAAGAGTTTTTAAACATGATTATCACATTATCTAATTAGCGCACACAATCGAGTTTATTTCTAGTAGAATATAATTGCATTATCTCAGACTTTTTTTCAATGTTTTCTAATATTTGTTCTTTTGGAATGCAAAAGCAACCATCCGCTCAATTCCTTGTGGGGAAATTTGGCCCCCATAAAGGACTTTCACCACGAAACAGCTACAAAAACAAAAACCTTTTCTACTGGTATACTGTGTAGCAGAGCATCAGTCAATCGTCAATTATCGTAAGACGCATGATTCAATAATATGCGCGTTCCTTATCTCCCAGAAATAGTCAGAAAAAGTCCGAAGTAGTCAGATTTAGTCCAAAAAGCGTTCCTTAACTCGGAAATGACA
>NW_016157425.1:167996-170972 GCF_001687245.7 Rhagoletis zephyria | reverse complement strand
AAGGAATTTCACTACTAATTGCCTACTTTTCGTACTTTTCTACTACCATTTTCGAAACAAGGGATTGCATTCTTGCCCTTTCTCTGTCCTTCGTAAATGCAACCTTTTGTAAGGGAGTGTCAAACCGCAGCTGTCAATAATTATCTAACCTTGTATTATTGAATCATGCGTAAGACGATCATGTTATACATGTGTCGACGTCGCAGCAAGCAATGTGGTTTTTTGTTGTAGAAAATGCCCATTCATTAATGCGCAAATGAACAAATTAAAAAAAAAGAAAACTTATTTTGTGATAGGCTTGTCTTATCTATTTATTTAGTGTAAATAAAACGAGGTTATTTCACTTACGGTTCAACGTTTCGCTAATCTTCTTAGCATCTTCAGGGGCGTGTTTATTTAACTATCTGTTACAAAAAATATACACCCCTATGCGGTAATCTGTCGTAGATTCGATTTGGCTACGAAACGTAAAATTGTTACGCTGAAATCCGCGTTGTCGTATCGTAATTTCGAAATTCGTAGGCCATCTTCGAAATTCGTAATGTTGGTATGCCTGATTCCGACGTAGCTGTAATTTTTATTTATTTGTCGGAAATTTTATACGAATGGCAACACGTGTCGGAGCGAAACAAATTGTTTTAAAATGGCTGCGTTTCTTTATACATTCCGGATAATCCCATTTCACAGCCGGAATAAACAGAATGCGTTTGAAATATACGTCAACATATCATCAGGAACGTTCTAAAGAATAAATAAACAAAAAAGTGTATTCCAAACGTTCAGAATGAATAAAGGAATGCAGCCAATATCTATAAAATAAAGTGTGTAAACGCAAAAATATGTATGTAAGTTGAAGTGTGAATAGAAAAAAAAATATTACTAAATGTTTACAAAATTAACAGATCGAAGATCACAACAAATCACTCGCAATACGAAAAACTGGTGGAATGCATGAGCGAAAGGCCGGACATTGGTCGAGGCTTTGTAAAAAGAGCTAAAGAGGAGGTGGGGGAATTTTGGGAAAGCGTTTCAAGAATTAAAGCGGCACAATATCTAGTGAAATGGAGGCCCTTAAAGAAGGGAGCTTACATTTTATCATTTAAGCTAAATGGATCAGAACGATCTCCTAGCAATCTCCTTTGTATATTAATGCAACTGTTAGCTGTTCTTCCTCCTGGGACAAATAATGATTAAACTAATTTTTTAATTTCCCTATTCACTTGCGATTATATTTATTTTGATTTGCTTCTGTCAAAGCAGCTGGTTAAGAACTTCGAATTTCACTATTTTAGTTGGCAACGCCGTTGATAGTTACGATCGGATAACAGCATACCAATTTCCGAATTTTCGGAACGGAGCTACGAATTCGTAACTACGAACTTTCGAATTACAGCATACGGGTGATAAATATATGTATGATATTAAATAAAGGAACAAATAAACATATATACATATATTCATAATTACATATAAAACTCACGGTAGAACAACTAAGATATTAAACACAAAAGTACTCACAAACAATTCGTCATTAAATTAACTACATTTATGAAAATCGATACCATCTTCTGCGATAGTTTTGTCTAAACTAAAATTAGATTTGAATTTTATAAGAATAACAAGTAGGGGGCAGAAATGTCATCGGTGTCTTCTTTTTTGTTTATTGTGTTTTCCCTTTTTTGCAAAATCCTTAAGCTTTCTAATTTATATCTGGTCTTTTCTCGTTTTTCTATGTCGATTATTTTGGTGTTTGCTAAATCTGCTGAGTGCCCAGTAGTTCGCATGTGTTGTGGAAGCGCTGTACTGTTTTTTGTTTCTTTATATCTGCTTCATGTTCGTTTAAGTGCGTGCCTAGGGCTCGCTTAGCTGTTCCTACCCTGCAAAAAAATGGACTAATCCGGGATGACTCCGGGAGCAATCGCAAAGGAGCATGCGACTAATACCACTTTTGATCTCTTTATATGGAATGAACTGTTCGCTTTTGTTCGACCATGTCCTATGAAGAGACTAATTGTTCACCTTTATACCCGAACGGGTATAAAAAGCGACTAGTCACGTTTAAAAAATAAAAATTTGCGCCAGCCGAGATTCGAACCGGGGTGCTCAGTTTTGTTAGGTGCGTGCCAACGCCGCACATGAAATTTCATTGACTAAGTGCGTACATATCATTAAATCAATAATAGTACCCGTTAGAGATGAGTTGGGGACTAATTGATCTCCAATTATACCCACAAGGGATGAGTCGAGACTAATTGATCTCCATTAGTACCCGTATGAGACTAGTTGCGACTAATTAATGCCCAATTGTACCCGATTGAGAGTAATCTCGGAATACTCTCTTTAGCGATTAGTCGCGCAATTTTTGCAGGGCTTTTACTCCAGAATGCGTGTGCAGTGGCTCTCATTGCTATACGTGTATTAGTAAGATTTGTTGCCGCCTTCCCGTTTGCCCATGATTTTCCCCTGATCCAGCCCTCGAAATGGGCTCGCTTGCCCGTACGGGCAAAAAAGCCCATACGGGCAAAAAAGCCCATACGGGCAAAAGTGCCCATGTCTGGTCTAAGTGACTAGACGACCAAATAAAGATAACGCAAAACGTAAACAGGCTATAGATTTCATTCTTATAATTATAGGTGCGTTCGACAAGTCAAAAATTTGTAATAGTTTTTCCAAATTTTTACTGGATGGCGTTCGATAACGACAAAAAATTATCCAACACACAAAAATTGAGAGAGCAAGCGTTTATTTTGATGCAAGAGAAGCGTTCATTTTGTACTGGCAAAATTTTAGTCAGCAAAAATTATCCAACACGAAAACATATGATCACAAAACATATGGTTGCAATTTCTGTAAACAAACAAAATTGCATTTTCCGAGTTTTGGTATTTATATGCTTTTTGGCTGCCTGCTATGTGACTTTATGATAGCGCCAACTAGTTTTTACTTCTAGAAATGTTCCTGGCGAACATTGAACGT
>NW_016157425.1:131009-164842 GCF_001687245.7 Rhagoletis zephyria | reverse complement strand
TAGGACGCAGTGGACGAAGCTACAGACTGTACAGAACACCGCACTCAGGACAGCGACAGGATGCCTCCTGATGTCGCCTGAACACCACCTACACGGCGAGGCGCATATGCTCCCTGTAAAGGAGCACAATATAATGCTCTGCAAGCAGTTCCTGATCGGGAGCCACAGAAGTTGCCACCCAAGCAGACAGCTGCTTGCAGAGGAGCCCTCGCCTAGGCACGTCAGGAGGCATCTATATGAACTGACGGACGAAGTCCAGAGGTTCATTAAGCAACCTCTGGCCCGACAGCTTACCGACAGGCCCTGAACGGCATTCACAGGGACTCAGTCTCGAGTTATGTAGACTCTAGACCTGTGAATGCCGTTCTAGGCATACCACCCCCGGACATAGACGAGACGGAGCTTCATCTGCCTCGGGAGACACGCACAACACTTGCACAACTTCGCTCCGGCTACTGCAGCAGGTTGAACTGAGTAGGTTGAATGAGGATGTGCCGAATGAGTGTCCGGCATGCGGAGAGACCCCACATGACTCGAAACATCTCTTCGCATGCCCGGGAAACCCTACAACCCTAACGGCCTTGTCCCTGTGGCCAAACCCCACAGAAGCTGCAAGCTTCCTAGGGTTGCCGTTAGCGTAACTTGACGACAACGACTGAGATACCAACCGTCCTGGGCGGCATGATAAAAACATTACAAGGTAAATTCATTCTCTCATTTCGTCGGCCATGATTTTTTTCTGACGTTTGCCAACATTTTAAAATCATATAAAANCCTAAAATTGAAAATAAAAAAATTAATTGTTCACAATTGTTGTTGTTTGAGATTGAAAATGAGAATGGGTGTGTGAGTTTGAGTTTTGATTTTAAAATTATATTGTTGGCAAACGTCAGACTACCTCTCAATGGTTTTACCTTGTTATGTTTTTATCATGCTGGGCGGGGTTGTTGTAGCCGCTACAACAACAACACCAACAACACCAACAACAACAACATGCAGTTTAACAAAGCTCTTTTTAACGAACCGAACTGCATCAAAATTATCATGTCGAAAAAATTTGGACTCATTCCCTTTGGTAATTAATCGATTCAAATGTGGTAGTTATACATATTTACATGAGTACATGCATGAATGGTCACTGATCAGATATGTATTAATTATCGTACATTACAAAGTACAGTTTGTGCTTAATAGTTTTTGCTTTGCGCACTCTAGCTCTATATTTAAAAGATCTGTTTTTACTTCAGCCTCCCTGATTTCTAACTCATGCTTTTTTAAAGCCCATGTATGTCTTTCAGCTGCTCGTTTTTCTTCATTTTCCCAGAAAATTTGTTGCGAATCACGCTTCACTCGCCTTTTTTTGTATTTTGTGTTGTGTGTTATGTTATCTGATTTCTTTTCCAGAAATATTGGGTCGCAAGAAGTTGGATCGCATTTCATGTCCTAAAAATTAATGTTTATATTGTTGAAAATTTATGAACATACATATATGCGATTTAATATTATTTACAATTTCTACTGCTTCAGTGGCGTCTGCTACGTCCTCCGTTGTGCTGCTGTACATGGAATCCTCAAAGAAAGTTTCTGGCGTAACATGTAAGGATTGTTGAAAAAGTATACTATTTACTGCACATAGCGAAACAAAAATCTTACCATCACCGGCGACACGATTATGCCAATTTGTCGATAGACCCATTAGTAATGCAAGCCTTTCCATATTAGCGTCCATGCAATGTCCATCTCTTGCCAAGTCCCTTCTGGCCTTACGCTTTAGGTTATCATACTTTTCCCGAAGGTGTTTTGAGCCCCTCTTTATACCCATCTGTGCTTCAAACTCTTCGTCAATAATATCCCACGCTTTACGCTTTTCTTCCCATGAAGTCGCGTCCGTCTTCTTATTTTCAATTACACTGGCATGTTGTTCAGCTAATGCTATTAGCAAATTTTCCTCGGCAATCGAAAAATTTGGAAGCCGATTCCTTTTCTTATCTGGCAGGCTCATTCTTGTGAGTACATAAATGTTTGAACAATCCCGCGAAATTTTATCAAATGTTTTCTTATTTGATGACTTAAGTTGGACAACAAATGTTGTACACAACACTCAGCTGATTTGCAGATTCCTTGTATATATTTAGAGATGAAACGATACTAGTAAATACAAGTACATACTCTATTCTTTTCGTCCGATACCGTCCTAATTTTGTACTCGATACTTTTGAACCGAGTACTGAGTAGGTATCGGAAAAAAGTACTTGTATCGAAACCCCAATTCATTGACAATTTTATTCCCGTATTTTTATTTTTTTAATCTAATTTCTTTGGGAATAGTTAAATAATTTTGGCAGTTTGGGGTGTGTGCGAGTACGTCTAAATTGCTACCTAAATAGAGAAAAATCCTAAATCACTGGAAAGTGTCGGTAACGCAGTGAATAGGAACAATTTGGACTTTCTGCGAGCATACTTTTCAACCTAAATTGAACAGTCAAATATATTTGAGCGAGCGATTAAGTGAACAACGATTTTTTGATGTTTTAAATAATTTGTATCATTGCTATGGCACATAAAAGAAAATATTCAGAAAGATTGTAAATAAATTTATTTGATTTTCGCATTCAGATAAGTTATGTGTAATTCGATGGATGTATATTATTTCGCAGGGTCAGAAGAGGAAACGGATTCTTTTATAGATGCCAGGATGGAGCATTCTCTGTTTCTGTTGCAAATTTATTATATTGTTAAATAGTCCCAAAGCTACCACAAAATNAGGATATAAAATGGCCCACACCAAAAAACTTACAATTGGGTAATGCCGCTTCGAATTTTTCACAATTGAGCAATTGTCAAAAATCTGCTTTTTAATCAAAAAGTTGTTTATTGAAACTACCTTCTTTTTTGTATCATGGATATATTTATTAAAAGGAAACAAATTCAAATTCCAAAACAAACAATTTAGGTTGTCAAACGAACTCGCACAGTTTTAGCAGCTGTTTTCCTAAATTGTAGCAGTGCTATAAATTTCGAGTGGAATATTGGTTTAGGTACTAAAATGTAGGTCAACTCGCACACAGCCTTAGTTGCCAATGAAAACCGCAAGAATGCGCCAACGTCGGCGAGGCGCCAATTTTTACAATTCTACGAAAAAGGGTGCGCGTTCTATTTCTTTCGTAGCGAAAGAAACTGCAAATTGGATCGAGCAAGAGTTCCGGAAGGATCCACCAAGAAATTCATCCTAGACGTTAGAACGCGCTGGAATTCACTCTTTTACATGCTGGAAAGATTTTTGGATATGTCCAAAATTTTGTCTTAACTTATACTTGATGCTAGAGACAGCCCTGAAATGATAGCAAAAAATGAAATAGAAATGCTGAATCAAATAGTTCAGCTACTGAAGCTTTCGAGTTCGTAACCAACGAATCTTCAGGACAGAATTATGTCACACTTTCCAAGATCATACCAATAGCTAACCATTAACTAACATCCCAAGTGAGTAAATTTTCTACAACTCCTGATTGTGTCTCCCAACTACAAACGAAACTCCTGGCGGAGTGTAGTAAAAGATTTGGTCTCATTGAATACAACACCTACGCATGATGCAATAATACAAGGTGGTATCAGTTGTGACAGCTCGGTTTGACACTGCCTTAGCTCAGTAGAATGAGAAGAAAAACGGGAAGAAATGAATCCCCATATGGGGGAAAAATATAAAATTTCACATTTTCTCCTAAACAAAATTTGCTTTTTTATAGTATATTCGATACGAAATGAAATAAAATACGATAAAATACCTTTTTAAGAAAACAAAGTGTGTATACTGAGCAAAAATAAAAAACATTCAACTATATTAATGGGCAAAGAATAGTTAAAGAAGTAACATTGTAACACGTAAGGCAGTCAATATGGCGGAATTAGAGCGAGAAGTTGCCAAATGATAACACCTTGTATTATTGCATCATGACACCTACGCAGCTTTAGGAACTATCCTCGATCATCGCTTCAAGGATCTTCATTTTCAAGATGCGAACGCTTGCGGTCGTGCAATTTTTAAACTAACAAGTAAAAAAGTCTAAGTTCGGGCGCAGCCGAATATTAAATACCCGGCGCAAGTATTAAATATATGTTTTCTCACCTTTCCGAAACCTATCTGAAAGAAATTGCTTCAGATGGAAAATACGCGTTCAGGAAAACTACTCAAGATCAATGAATTGATTACATAGGCCGTCACTTTTGTAATTTAGCAGCAATTGCATTATTTTAGCTTTGCATGTATGTATGTACCTAAATATTTCTCAATTCGCAAATAAATATGCTGAAGTTTGTACGCCAAAAATGTGTTTGGATATCGACTAATAAACAGCAATAAAATCGTTTCCAAAATTTTTCTTTAAAATTTTGGGTTGCTACAATCTTTTGTGTACGTAAATGAGTTTTTGGAAAAGTGGTCACACTAGGTATACAGCGCCGCCATAAGTCAAGATTTATCTTGAAAATGAAAATTTTTTGGGCTGTTTTTTATTAAAAATCTTCAAAAGAAGAAGATTTTTAAAAAGCAAAATTTTACACTGAAAATATATTCAAAATGAAGATTTTTGTGTATGATGTAATATATTTAATGTGTAAGTTAAAATTGTTAACTTAATTATATTAACCTTGCTACATCATTGTAAGCAGCAAATTAAGGAAGAAGAAAAATGAAATACGAAATCCCCTACAATATTATCTGCGTTCTTCTCTCGCACAGTAAAACATATACTCTAGGTCAGAGCTAAAGAGTGGAAGAAAATAACGAACGGTTTTTGTATCCCCTCTAATTTATATGACAACAATGGAAAATTTCAAGTAAACTGCCATTTAAGAAACATTTGCTGATGGGTTTACATGGATAAATGTATAACGAGAAAAAAAGGGGCTGCAAGATTTATAAAACAAGGTCCTTGTAAAAATATTAATAAAAAATCGAATTCAAAAGCTCAAAATTGTTATGAAACTTTGTGTTATGGTTTTTGATACATAACGAGCTATTCTTTCATAAAAACAAGTAATTTTTAAACAAAAAAAAAACATAAGCGACTTCAATTCTCATATAAAAATTCTTCATCATCCAATCACCGTATCTAAACCAAATTAGTATGGGACCACCCTTGAGGTACCACCTTTCCGATAAAAAGGAATTATCGAAATCTGTTCAAGCAGTCCAAAGTTATACGGAAACATATATATATGAAAAAATATTCGCACGAATTGATAAACTCCTCCTGTTTTGAAGTCGGCCAAAACTTGCAAAATGTCGTGTCCCTATTTAAATTTTCGCCAGTGTATATATAGCATTGACACATTAAGTTAAACTTTTGGCAAATAAAATTAATCTTTTGGCAAATAAATTTAATCTTTTGGCAAATAAATTTAATCTTTTGACAAATAAAATTAATCTTCTGGCAAATAAATTTAATCTTTTGGCAAATAAATTAAAACTTTTAGCAAATAAATTTAATCTTTTGGCAAATAAATTTAATCTTTTGGCAAATAAAATTAAACTCTACTATAGTACTAAACAGTGTTTAAAAAAGTAAAAAATACACTAAAAAACTGCCGTTGCTGTGCTAAGAAAGCATTTATTTTAACTTTTGACGCTTAGCTTTACTGCGCCAATATCAAGAGTTAGCCTCCAGGATAGCTGAAAAGTGCTTTTTGGTTTTTCTGTTCTGTTGATTTGACTGCTCACTTTCAAACAGTTGTCACAGCATGGTCAAATATTCATCAAACTATCTGGCGCATTTTATTTCAACCAAACCACGCATTATGGCCAAATAGGATAAAAAAAACATCTAAAATGCTACAAATCTTGAACTCCCTTAATATATTTTCAAACGCAGGTACAGGTCGGATTTCAAAAATATTCAAGACGGTACTTAAGGAGGCTAAGCACAATATGTATACCACATTTGGTTGAGATCGATCAAGTAGTTTTTGTGATACGTATATATCATATAAGTGGGCGGTGCCACCCCCATTTTCCTAAAAATTCCTGCAAAACCACTTCCTTGCTAAAGAACGATTGTATATGTATATCAATTTTGAATAAATATTGATGAACTCCTTAGCCCCACTGCTCAAAAAATCTGAAAGTCCCGTACATAAACAATATAAATTCAAGGCCGTATTTAAGAAAAGTCTCCTAAATTCGACAATTTTAATGAGGTGCAATTAATGCGGTATCAGTTTATTTGAAAATAGATTTAATTTTAGACAGTAATACATATTTTGAAATTTTGGAAATTATCAATGGTCAAAATTTAAAAAATTAAGAGAAATATGTTTTTTTTTTTTATTTTACCCCATAAAAAATTCCAACAAGCCAAGTCCGAAAATAGAATATTTAATACCATTTTAAAGGCCTATATATCCTCTTCTCAGATGACATTCGATCTTTGAAATCGAGTCAAAAATAGTCATTCAAATACTCATAAATCTACAAAACCGTCGAGACCTCTAAATGACCTTTAAAATATCTATAAAAATAGGCAATAATATTTCTCATAAAAACGAATAAAATTAGGGAGTAGGGTCTTGAAATTTCCAAAAAAAAAATATTTTCGATGAGCACCCTAATGTACATAGTATGCACATAAATACTTTTTTTTTGTACCTGCGTTTAAAAATATATTAAGGGAGTTCAAGATTTGTAGCATTTTAGATGTTTTTTTATCCTATTTGGCCATAATGCGTGGTTTGGTTGAAATAAAATGCGCCAGATAGTTTGATGAATATTTGAGACCATGCTGTGAAAGAAGTGTTTGAAAGTGAGCAGTCTAATCAACAGAACAGAAAAACCAAAAAGCACTTTTCAGGTATCCTGGAGGTTAACTCTTGATATTGGCGCAGTAAAAGCTAAGCGTCAAAAGTTAAAAAAAAAGCTTTCGTAGAACAGCAACAGCAATTTTTTTTGTGTATTTTTTACTTTTTCAAACACTGTTTAGTACTATAGTAAAGTTAAATTTTATTTGCCAAAAGATAAAATTTATTTGCCAAAAGATTAATTTTATTTGCCAAAAGGTTTAATTTATTTGCCAAAAGATTAAATTTATTTGCCAGAAGATTAATTTTATTTGTCAAAAGATTAAATTTATTTGCCAAAAGATTAAATTTATTTGCCAAAAGATTAATTTTATTTGCCAAAAGTTTAACTTAATGTGCCAATGCTATATACATATATATGTTAACTGTGCTACAAATTTTGTGATGATACGAGGCAATATTCATTTCAAGTTTAAGTTGTTATAAAAAGGACTTTATAACTTGAAATTGGTAATTTTTTAACGAACATAATAAGGGCTATTTACAGCCGTAAAGACAATATCGAATTTTTTGTTTCTGTTTAGGTATTTTTAAATGAAGATTTTTTGGGATCGAAAAGATTTTTTAGCTTTAAAAATCTTATTTTGAAGATGTTTTTGGAAAAAATTAAGATCTTTAGGGGACTTTCTCTGGCAACACTGGTGGTATACATTGATCTTAAGCTTTTCCTTTATTTCATAAAAATGAAGTTCGTGAAAAATAAATTGCCGTTGCGCGTCGTATTCGCGTATACATACACGCTACGCAGCGAAAGCTTCATTCAACTGCACGACCCTTCAAAAAATGCGACTAATCCGGGATAGCTTCAGGAGAAATCGCAGGGGAACATGCGACTAATACCACTTTTGATCATCTCTTTATATGTTCGCTTTTGTTCGAGCATGTCATATGAAGAGACTAATTGTTCCCCTTTATACCCCAATGGGTATTAAAAGCGCCTAGTCACTTTTAAAAAATAAAAATAAAAATTTGCGCCAGCTGCGATTCGAACCAGGGTTCTCAGGTTTGTTAAAACTCTCTCTAAGTGCCAATGCTGCACATGAAAAATCATTGACTAAGTTCGTTTTTATATGAATTGTGGTTAATTTGGCCAAGGCTCTTACGGAGCACTCTTTACATGCATGCATGGAGTAGTCGCGATTTTTGCAGGGTTGTTCGCACGCACCCAGTGACATCAATTGCACGCACACTACAAAAATGCTCTGCCGAGGCTGCCCACCTCTGCTGTACCCTGCAAAAATCGTGACTACTCCTAAATTAACCACAATTCATATAAAAAATATGGTCCAATTAACATTGCGAGGTCCTAGGGCAGGACCATATACTCCATCTCTGCATTACATTAGAGTAGCACAAAACTTCCCCAACATATTAACAATGGCATTGTTGAAATATTTTTTCGTTTGTACACGCTTTTATTCTTCACCTCACAGTTGCTTTTTCACAATTAATAAAAACCAAAAATTACATGTTGACTCTGACGGCATTCGAACCCGAACATGCTGGGAGCTAACAACTAACAGCGATCATCTATCTCTACACGTTCAGCTACAGCCAGACATGCAAATGTGCTTTCAAATGCCCAACTTCAGTCACATTTCGTTAAAACACGAGCAGTGATGGGGTAACAATAAGCTGATGCAGAGGGTGACAGGTAATAAGATCAATGGAAATAAGGTCAATTGACTTTATTGCCCACCCTGGTGCGAAATAAAGTCAATTGACATTATTACCTTTTTAAAAACGAAATAAAATCCATTGACATTATTTCTCTTTCAAACATTAAATTTGCTTAGCTTCGCGGCGGCCCGCGTCAGCGCGCCACACAGCGCGGGCCGCGTACCCCGCGCGACCGGCGCGCTCACCACGTCACGCTACGCCGCTGAAAAAATCTTTTAAAACCAAAATAAGGTATATATATTTCGAATTCTTTGCTATGACACTTATAATAGTGAACTAAAAATACTTTACAAACTGTTAAAGTTTGTAATTTCAGATATTTGAATTGAATAATTTTTTCGCAAAATTTTTCTGGAAAGTTTTACCTCCAGCTCTCCTTAAAGGTAAAATTAGTAAAGTAAAACAAAATCCGTGCTATCAGAAGAAGGATTTTCTTTAAATAATTTTTGAATTCTTTTACCTAGATCCAAAAGTTTATGGTGGATACACAGCATCTCGAAATTTTCCATTTTATCAACGCTNAAGTTTGTAATTTCAGATATTTGAATTGAATAATTTTTTCGCAAAATTTTTCTGGAAAGTTTTACCTCCAGCTCTCCTTAAAGGTAAAATTAGTAAAGTAAAACAAAATCCGTGCTATCAGAAGAAGGATTTTCTTTAAATAATTTTTGAATTCTTTTACCTAGATCCAAAAGTTTATGGTGGATACACAGCATCTCGAAATTTTCCATTTTATCAACGCTTAAGATTTGGCTTATATACACTAAATACAACTAAAACTTTCTGGAGCTAAAAAAGTGCTACACAAATTTGAAAAGAGCTAAAAAAAAGCTAGGAGCTAAAACCTGATTTTCGGAGCTAAATAGAAAAATAAAGAGCTAAATCTAGCTCCAAAAGCACCAAAATGGCAACACTGAGTGGCATGTACACACAACAGCAAATCAATGATGCACATATGTATGTATATTTGTTGGGCTTCATGGGAATTCGGCACATTGTTTTCGCTAAGTTGATAAATTAGCAAGCGCGTTAGAAGGTGAGGCGCACTCCTCGACCTTGAGGGCCAGTTTTTCAGTGCCAGCTTAAACTTAGATTAAGTAAATTGAGTTTAAATTGAACAGCTGGCTGACATTTGATTGGCTAGTTTAAACCACGGCCGCGCACTGAAAAACTGGCCCTGAGAAAGCTCATCAGTCTGATGACGGGCCGAAGGGCGTCGATCGAGCTCCGTACGCTGTCAGGAGTCATAACTAACCACTTCTTCTTTTCAGAGGCTATCGAAACAGATTACAGACATTTCACAGCTACTTTTAAAAGAACCTTTAGAGCTTGCTACTTAGAATGAATAATATCTTCTCTAAATGGTCCGCTTGGCCATGTCGTTCGAATGGACAGAAACGCTCCTGCTCTGAAAATATTCAACGCGGGCCGCGATACTGGTAACAGAGGAAGAGGAAGGCCTCCTCTGCGTTGGAAATACCAGGTGGAGAGAACTTGGCTTCACTTGGCTTTTCCAATTGGCGTCAGTTAGCACAGAAGAGAAATTACTGGCGTGCTGTTTTGGACTCGGCCAAAATCGCTTAGGCGGTTACAGCGCCAATAAAGAAGAAGAATGGTATTCACCACACACTAATATCTAACGCAGGTAGGTTTTTTTTTTATTTTGAAAATGTTTTTGGATTGTTCTTAGTTATTAGCAGTTACCTGGCGTGCTTCGCTGCGCCTTAAACGTCAGCCCAATTCTGAATACTCCCGGAGAGTTTGTTCTCCGGGGATATGTTTCCTCCAATAATCAACTCCCAGGCAATAGCATTTTCCTCGAAAATTTGGGAAGAGGAAATTTGAACTTCGAAAGAGCTGTTTGACACTTTTTTGACAGCTCAACTCCGCCATTCAAAGTAAAAAATCCTCAGGGAATTCTTTTTCGTGATAGGAGGAAAGGGAAAAGAGAGAAAACTCCCAGGGAATTTCTATTCAAAATCGACCTGTGTATGTTTGTGCTGTAACTCTCTCCCAAAACTCTTATGGTCTCATTTATAAAATATATTTAAAGAGCGTGATAAAGTAAGATTTATTTATTTGGTGGGGGTTAGTTAATATCTTTTCGAAGGTAATTAGAAAATATGTAAAGTACCGACTTTCTCTTGGAAATTTGATTAATAATCTTAAAACTGGAGTCTACAATCGCACCCTTTCCTCAAACGTGTATTAATTCAATATTCAAATACCGTATACATATTTTTCTAATTTGAAAGAAATATCCCTACTATACAAATATGTACTGCAGTATTAACTAATATTTTCAAATGTTGTGAGAGGGAGTAACAAAACAAAAATACTTTTAAGCCGCAGCGAGGAACGCCGGGCTATTTGCTAGTAAACCAATAAATTAAATCGGATCGAATTTTAATTCATAGTCGCGCCAAAATATCAAATGAGCACAAACGTCAAACCGAAATGTCACGCAACACAAATCTTGGAATTTGAGTTAGCTTTTTACGCACGCCGGTCAATTTCGGTTGGTCCCATACCCTGTAAAAATCGCGACTACTCCATTCATGCATGTAGGGAGTACTCCCTAAGGGCCATGGAGTAAAAATTAACCACAATTCATATAAAAAAATATGGTCCAATTAACATTGCGATGGCCTAGGGCAGGACCATACACTCCATCCCTGCATTACATCAGAGTAGCACAAAACTACTCCAACATATTAACAATGGCATTGTTGTTATATTTTTTCGTTTGTACACGGTTTTGTTCTTCACTTCTCGGATGCTTTTTCGAAATGAATAAAAACCAAAAACAAAAATTACATATTGCCTCTGACGGCATTCGAGCCCGAATATGCTGGGAGCTGACAAATAACAGCGAGCATCTCTACACGTTCAGCTACAGCCAGACATGCAAATGTGCTTTCAAATGCTCCACTTCAATCACATTTCGTTAAAACACGAGCAGTGATCGGGTAACAAACAATAAGCTGGCGCAGAGACACGAGTTGGTCCGCCACAGCATGACAGAGGAACACTTTTGTAAGTACTCCAATATACCACAAATAGACTAAATGGTCCAACGATTTTTGCAGGGTACAAGTTGTGTGTGCATGAGAAATTTTTGACAGTAAATTGCCGGCGTGCGTGAATATTAGGTTGGCCTGTTAGTCTATTCCAGTAGGTACTCATCAGATTTACTGAGAGGTCGTTTGGATACTTATTATAAAGTTAGTTGCTGCTTTTCCATTGAGGTCGTTTGGATACTTATTATAAAGTTAGTTGCTGCTTTTCCATTGAAAATCATGACAAAAACCAGAAACTAACTTTAAAGCCGACTTCGTTAAGGCTTTGAATACGCATTCTTCGGTTATATCTTCCTAACTAAATCTTGGAGTAGTGGAACTAGGAATGTTAATCTCGGGATCCAGGCCTTGTAATTTGCACTGATGGCAATAATAGGAACTCCTTTTCTTGACCAGTATTGGCTAAATTTTTTTTATTTATTTAATAATTAACAATTTTTTATACATCTCTAGCTGATTATACATATAACACCGCGCGATAGTAAATTTTTAACACAAATATCAATATATTCGCGAAATGGGCTAAATATAGTAAAATTGCATCAGTAATTCAAAAATTATTTAGAAAATTCAGAGAAATGTGCTTAGAGAAAAAGGATGGGTATCAAATTAAAAAGGAAATGCCGTAGAATTTATACAGATTCAAGCTTTTGATGCAGAAGGACTGGTAAGTATTGAAAATGTCCTTTTAAAATTTTATCTTTGAAGTTTCGCAATATTTGTTTTTGAAAAAATTATATGTTAAGGACTTATATAAACTCGACAACATCCTCGAATTTCGTCCATCTAACTTCATCAGCTTTAAAAATTACCTATTCGTACTTGTGAATCCAAACAATTTTATTTTTTTAATTCTAAAGAAATCTCCTCTTGTATTTGGTTCCCATATTTGTATTCTACCTTGCGTTGAATTTTTTAGATAATTTTTGGAATTAATCATATCTTTGAAATTACAAAGTCCTTTAAAATAAATCCTGACGTCGAAGAGAAAAAATTAAAGCGCAACTTTAAATGAAAAAACGGGTTTATTTTATGGTGGTAGAGTTTCTCAAACAATATAGAAGCAGTTTTTTCGATTTAAGTTGTTGAAAAATTAACATCCCTAACTGGAACAGACTAACTGATTACACTGAACAGCTGATTATGGGAGGTTATGCGCTCTATGCAGAGTGTAATTACACCCCTGTTTAACATGCGCTGCTTGTCTATGACCAGTGTTGCCACAGAATTTTTTTTATTATTTTACCAAAATCACCGAAAAAAGTTACCATTTTGAACAAAAAATTACCAAACTTATTTTATGTGCAGAACTGCACAAACATGCATACGTTATTTTGGCAGTTAGGGCTCGACATGTATGTTTTTACAGTTCTGCACATAAAATAAGTTTGGTAATTTTTTGTAATATGTTAAAACTTGTCAAAATATGGTGCGGCTATAATTTTTTCGCCCACTGTATGTAAACAAGTGACAAGAAAATATATCAAAAATTCAACGCTTGAAGGAAAGCTTTCGACTCACACATAGACACAGTGAAGTCCCCCGCTGAATGCCGTAGCTTTTTGAACGAGAACATACATATTTACGTAGAATTCTACTCATATATATGGTTGCCGGGTATACCGGAAAATTGATGGTAATTGCAAAGCTGATGAACTGACAGGGAAAGGTAGGACCACCCAAAACCTTCCAGGAAAGGACTCGGTGGATATACTTAGCAATAGCCACTTTCAAGCAGTTTGTTAAAGATCACACCATTCTAGTAGCCAAGGAACGCTGGAACAACTTTCACCTTGCGAAACTTTCAGGATTACCTGGTATTTCTATAAAAGGAAGCGCTTACAGGCCACTTACTAATGTGGAATCAGAACCATGTAAGACCGAATCGAAAAAGTTACCAAATTGAAAAATAAATTACCAAATTACCAAACTTGATAAATAAAGAAAAAAATTACCAATTTTGGTTAAAAATTACCAAAACGGCAACGCTGTCTATGACCTGCACTTACAATGTAAGCATACTCAGCTCTTAAGTTATGCTCTGCTGAAGGGCACTTAGTTTGGAATTAAAATACATGTTATATTCGCAGACCTTTCATTTATTTACTATTTATTTTTCACCATTTTGTCTTTTCAACCATTTTAACAATAAGAATTCATGCAAATATGTATGTTTGCACAAACACACACATACATTTAGTGAAAAAAAAATTTTCAAAGCCAATTTAAAATTTTCAATAGTAAATTTTTTACGGTAAAATTCTGATAATTTGTTTGATTGTTAGTAGTTGTCTCTCAATAAAAGTGCTTTGTGTGGCCTGCCTTTTTGATTTAAGTTTGAATTTTTCTTAAACAATATGCATGCAAAAAATAAGATTATAATAGGAAATATAAGTTTATGTATACATATGTGTATATTTATGCATGTATATGTGTGGATTCAACTGCTGTATATTGTATACACCCAGCAAACAGTTAGGTTTGATATACATTTGAGAATGACTTAAAATCAAAGCCTTTCTCAAATTTTAAACGTTTGAAAATGATTTGATATTGATTTGAAAATGACAGCTTTCTCAATAAAAAGGAGAGTTTTATCTCCATTTGAGAATATGGTTAACTCTCAAATCAATTTCAATGGTTATTTATCAATTGTACTTCAAATGTGGAAATAGAATTTATTATAGGAAATGTATATTTCATATTTATTTTTTCTTCGCGATGCACATATGTATATACATAACAAAGGAAACAGTTAAGATAAAGTAATTTATAATAAATTCGTCTTGAAGGGCTGCAACTTCTTCAATCCGCGCAAACATCAAATCCACTATTTGTGGGCTTTCTCTTTGAAAATTTTTTTCTATTCATTGCTTTTTTTCAATTGATCCAAGTTTTATTCTTACAATTTTTGATTTAACTGCGCATTTTTATATCGTTTGACACTTGCCATCTTTCTTCAAATCAACCTCAAATGAATTTCAAATGTAAAATTTAAACCTCGTTTTCAATTTGAGAATAATTTGACAAAAACATTTGATATCAAATTGAGAAATAAATTTTCCTCAAACGTTTGAGACTGTGTTTGCTGGTCAGATATATGTACATACAGATATACTATGTACATACATATGTATGTACATAAGTATGTAATTATATCGATATTAGCAATCTTGTTCTCATCGGAAAGAAATAACATTAAAATTGAAACACATATATGTATATGTACATACATATATGTATGTAGAAACCAAAAACAAACATCCGTACTTGAAAATTTTATCTTTACTCAAAATAAATATTAATTTTGATGCAGTAATTAAAAAAGCTGTTAAATTTCTTATAACCTGGTACATACGAGTATGTTTCTAAATGGAAGGTAATAATAATTTTTGTTGGTAATTGAGTCAGATCAAAGCTTAGGTTGGGTATGAATGAATATTAAAATTGTGGGCTTATAAATTAAGAATATGCCTGATACGAATATTTCGTCTTCAGTTATCATTTTTGTTAATCAATTTCATAACAACTTGGCCATTTTGTACTTCCAGAGTATAAAGACTTCCGTCTTTTACTTCGTTATTCAATACCTCATCAGTTACATTTACATGCACTCCTGACGGGCCAGCTAAAAATATAAAATTTTTAGAGCTATCACTAAAGATGTTTGAACCACTTCCGGAATATTTAGAATGCATGCTCCAGTTGCTGTATATAGTTCCATTTTCCATTGTTCCGTTTGTAGTGCCGTTTGCCATCATCTCGTAAAATCCGGGCATTTTGCAAAGCTTCTGCATTAGTTCTCTTGATGTGTTGGAGACCAAATATATGGCGTTGTAGCTACTACCGTCCATACTTACGTAGAGTGTAAGACGAGGTGCAATTGCTCTGCAATGTGATTGTTTATGTTAGTGACCATGTATATTTACGTATTCGAAATGAGTACATATGTATATTAAATGCAACGTACTTAGCGCGCAGTATATTGAACATACGAATCCCATCGGCAAGGCCGCATATTTGAATTAAATCCTCCTTAGACATCCTTGAATTGAAAAAAAGTATGTGTGTAAATGTTAGTGTTTTTGTTAAAACGTCTAAGTAATATTGAAATAAAATTAGTAGAAACAAGTAAAAAAGTCTTAAGTTCGGACGGAGCCGAACATAAGATACCCCGCGCAGTTATTAAACATAGTTTTTTTCACCTTTCCGAAAACTACAGCTCCATGGTAAGCAGGGATGATTTTATTATATTTCAAACATCTTCGATAAACTTATATAAATATACGTGAGCGGTATCACGCCCATTTTCCAAAATTCCATAATGTTACTTATTTTCAAGGGAATGTTGTTAGTATCAATTGTATGTAAATTAGCTTACTTAAATTTCAATATTTCGAGGTTTCAAGCATTTCTGAAATTTACCGTTATATGAAAAGTGGGCCTAATTTAGCCCGATTAAAATGATGATCACACAGAGTTTGGTGCAAATGGCTCGAATGGTTATCGAGATACAGACATGTGGTCATAAGTAGGCGGTGGCGCTCCCATTTTCCAAAATATTATAAACGTATTTTTTGCTACAGAATTATAGCAAAAATCAATTTTGAATAAATTAGCTTCGGTATTTAGCGATTTATTGAAGATCTCGTATTTCTCTAAATTACCGTTTTATGGGATGTGGGCGTGGTTATTATCCGATTTTAAAAAATTTCCGCTATTCGGTATGCTGTATCAAGACCAATAACCGTGCGAAGTTTGGTGGAAATTTGTGGAGCGGTTACCGTGTGGCTACGCCCATTTTCGAAAAATTTATAATATTCTTATTTTCGGTCTAAAAATCATTGTAAATATCAATTTTCAGTGAATAGGCTTAAGTAGTTACTAAAATATCGCAGTTTTCGTATTTCTGAAAACTACCGTTATATGGGAGGTAGGCGTGGTTATTGTCCGATTTCGCCCAATACCATTCGTCCTACGTACACATACAAAGTTCCGTTAAGATATCTCGATTTTTATTCGAGTTATCGTGAGCACAGACGGACAGACAGTCACCGTTTAATCGATTTCTTTTTTCATTCTGAATATTTATGTATACATTTGTTTATATCTATCTCGATTCGTTTTGCCTGTTACAAACAACCGTTATGTGAACAAAGTTATAATACCCTTGTACACAAGTGCGCTCGGGGATAAACATTATATAGTAATGACTTAAAGCGCAGTTACCCACGACCGTAAAAACGGAGAACGTGTCAGCTGACACGATCTATCTTATGGGATCTGCGTAACCAGGTAAGGCTACTCAATTTTCAATATCTTCGCCCTTACTAAACTGAATTTAAAGTTATGGAGAAACCAGCCTAAGTCCACCATAAGAAAATTTTGGGAAGTTGTGGTTCTTTCTTTTCATGCAAAACTGAAAAAAAATTTTACAAAATATATCTTGGATGCATTTTGCGAAGAAGAAACTATGAAAAATTAAGGCATATTCAAAATAATGAAGTCTTTATGTTGGACTTAAGCACGTTTGAAAAATACGATATGGACTTAATACATACATATGTATGTATTCAGTTAGTCTTGAAGCAAAATTTCCAAAACACTTTTATAGGGGACTTAAGCAGGCTTTATATGTATCGACTCATAAGTCATAGCAGGGATGGAAGATCGAAATTTCAAATTGTGCCTAATTTGACAATAGAAATGTTCCTTTTTGCTGTCAAATATACCTAAGAAGTAGCTCACTATTTTGTTAACTTTTTTTATTATTTCCAGACAATTGGTAACAATTTAATAAATTTTTACATTATTTGCATTAATAAGAAAATGATTAATATATCAGTACAGTTTAATTAATATTCATAACAATTCAATGAAGATACAGCTAGCTTAGAATAAAAAGTTGCTTAGTGGACTTTTTATGAAAACTCATATTTTGATATAAGAGGCTAGAGAAATTAAACATGTATCGTTTCGAAAAGGGTAGAGGTCCTTGTTTTATATTCAATGAAAGGAAAGTGTGCTGAGTCCACGAAAAGCTCCGAAAATTCGATAAGGCCAAAATAGTACGAAATATTTTAATACCGATCGAATCCCTCTGATTCGTATGGAGTTTTGCTTTGCTTTAAACAGGCAAAATGTTGTATTCAAAGTTCTGCGAAATTTTTGAAGAAAATGGCTATAAGAAGTTTTTTTCTCACCTATACAATTTTTAAATTGGGACTTAGCAATTTAGACCACGGTAACATTTTTGCTGATAACTTGACAGTTTTGTATGTTAGAGCGGTGCGGTTCCAGGAAAGCATTCTGCTTCAAATTTGTCGACGGGTGAGTATTGCGCTTGACTTCCACGCGTACGCACTTTTTCGTGGTTTCGTGTTTCGTGATGCGGAAATCGCGGGCCTACTATAGTAGTCCGCGCGAGTATTAATGTACTGAACTTGTAATTTGGTTACTATGCATATGCGGTGAAGCAGTGTTCTTAGAAACTGCCGCCGATGATTACTTAAAATATTTTTCAATTTGATGAACATTACTGCAATCAACGCTCTCATAATCAACCAAATGAATGTCAATAATGAAGAAATTTTAACGGGTAACTTTTTACAAGAGCAGCCCCTTGATTTATTGGAACCACCTTTGAATCGCCGTACATCTATTGAAACACTACTCTAACAACTAAAATTTGAAATAAGGATGCTCTTAGATGCATCTCAAGAAGTACAGCACGATGTACATAATACCAAATTTTTGTTTGTCGGTTCACCTACATATTGTACCAGAGCTTTATGTCCATCCACAAAAACGGGGTGCAAGACTTGTAAAAAATGGTTTTTATCTTATCACTAGTCTGGGGTTAGGCACTCAATGTTACGAAAACTGATAGTTTATTAAGTAATATTGCTTTAAGAAGAAAATGTTAGACATTGATCTAAGAAGTAAAATTATTTTTATATTTTCTATTACATAATTAAGGGCCTTATTCGGCATCACAAACGATAGGCAAAACGAACGATTCGTCTGCAGACGACAACCTCTCTGATTTCGATTTTTCTTCGCTTTTCATACATTACGTTGCAATGGTCTCGGTTGCGCTTAGACCGCCTAAAATGATGCCGCCGGACTAATTTTTTAAGCATTCCTCTGCAGACGAATCGTTCGGGTTGCCTATCGTTCGGGATACAGAATAAGGGTGTAAATTATTTTTTATTTCAAGATTCCTACTTTCTATGAAAAAATTTAAATTTGTTATCGCAAGCGTAATAGATAAGTATATGTTTTTAACTATATGTTTCATTTAAATGTTATCTAAAAAAGATTTTTTAACATTCTCAAATGGTCTACTATAGTAGTCCACGCGTGCATTGGTGTAAAAAAAGAGCGCGTGTACTCTAGTGTTAAATTAATTATGGGGCTTAAATTTAACAAAAATGGCCATATATTCAAGAAGAGTCTGGAATTATTTTGTAGAATTTAGTTATTTATTTTTAGCATTTATTGTTGAAAAATATATCTAAGATATCTTTGTTTGCTTGTACCTAATTAATGGTAATTTGTAACAATAAATTGTACAGAAATTAAAAAAAAAAATGTACTCCTTTTTTATGTGTTGCTTTTTTTCTATCGAAAATAGAAATGTTACTCCTTTCTTCGTTTCAGAATCTGGCAACCCTAATCTCGACACCCGCATCACCTAGCGGATAGTTCATCTTTCATATTGCATTGTCATCGGGTTCTGAGCTATGTTTACAATCCTAAGTAGAGTACCGATTAATCGGCATCGGCATCGGCTAGTATCGGCACAAAATTGAGCATCGGCATCGGCCTTTTTTCGCCGATTCTTTGGAATTTCTTTTCAAATGTTCAGGTGAAGCGACAGCCAACATTAAAAAACATTTGCAGACAGTTCACAAAAATGATTTTATTTTTGTTGAAAGTGTTTCACGTTTTTTCCATACAAAAGTATGTGCGAGAATTTTCTTTTATATGGAGAACACTGCCAGCAAAAAAAATTGCCAAAAATTAACGGGATTTTATAGCAGCTTGAAACTTGCACTTCATTATACTAGAATGAAATGGTCTACAAAACTGCATACCAAAATTCTGATTAAAAAGAATGAAATTTTGGTGAAAATAAGCATAATTTTTCTCATTTTTGTACAAAGTTTGAAATCTGAATTTATATGGAGTTTGTTGTATACTAGCTAGACTTTTATTTTGTGGACCACTATATGTATGTACATACATACCTAGCATATAAGTTCTTATGCATTCAGTGCAAAGGAGTGTATTTTAGTACAAAACGAAATGAAATTTTATGTTCCTTAAAATTTTTTGCTCAGCACCATATAAAAGTGTTTTAAATGTGATATATGTACATATATTTTTACACATACATATGTATGTATGTACATACATGTGTATGTAATGTTGCATAACAAGCCAATTAATTGAATTATTTCTTTTCTTTTGTTTTTTTTTTTTAACTCCGTGAAATGAACTGGTTTTATGAATTAATACATTTATTTGTATTTTTTATGGAATCGGCATCGGCCGATTCTTTCCCCATAAGCCGATTAATCGGCACCGGTACCTGAAAAAAAAATTGGAATCTGTCGGACTCTAGTCCTAAGTCTCTCCGCCCTATTCCCACACCACTGACAAAACTCAGCGGCTGACTATTGCCTTTACTACTGCGCCTAATACTATGCCGCAAATTTATTTTAGGCTGTCGTATGACAATTGTCAGTTTTATTGTTATGACCTACTGAGTAAGTGACAACGGCGAAACAATGTTTATATTGTGTATTAGGCGCAGTAATTGTGAGTGTTGTGGGAATGGGGCGGTCTAGCTCAACGGGAAGCTGGTTAAAAATTGATTGCAAAATTTGGTTACACACAGGTGAAACATAAGTTGCGTTCCCTAACTTGCAAGAAGTTGCAAGAGTTTACGGGAATTTTCTAGAAAGCGTTCTCGTACTCGGTTCTCTGGCTTCTTTTGCCTTTCGACAGTTTTACAGGTTTTAACCCAGAAAAGTTGTAAAAGCTTGCAAAATGGCCAAAACTGGAAAACATGTCATTAACATAATTAGTTGACCGCAGGGCTATGTATGTACATGCATTTATATATGAAATTGTTTATTAAATAAACTTTATTTTACTTATTGTGGGAAGCAATTACAGCTTTTTTATGCTCAACTCGTTACTGAATAAAATTAAGTGAAAGTACTTCCAAAGGAATTGAAAATAAATACATATATTAAATACCAAAGACCAATAAAGTGCTTGGTTATTTCCATCTTGAAGTTTTACACGAATGGAGGAACCCAACTTTTTACATCGTTTCCGATTAGGAACTTCTTTTTCTACATGTTTCCCTACTCGAATTCAATCTGAGTCCCACCGAGTGGTGTTCAAGGGTAAAATTTAAACATACCTTAACACACATATGTATTAGTTTACCTCATAATATCAGAGCCTGAAAAGTGGGCAAATGTTGAAAGGTAAGACGTCAAGCGATGGTGGTTCAGCCACTGTGCGACTTGGGACGGAGTGGACTCTGGCAAAATGTTGATAGCCTAACAGTAGCAATGTTGAATAAATTTAAATTTAATTATTTAATTAGCAGTGTGGTCAAACGTTTTCAATAACTCACATAGTCATCCATGTCTGGCGTGGTGGACTGCTGCGGGGACACCATGTTACCATCCATTAGTTTCAACGTTGGTGAATTTGTTGAAGTGACACTGTTAATTGCTATGGGGTTGGTGTTGGTGACAGGCGATCCACCAGTGTACGGCAATATGCCATCATACTTCGGAATGTGGACCGGCGAGTTAGGCCAAATTTTCAAACTATAATAAAAGCAAATAAATATAAAAATTATGTTAATTGTGCATGCGTGATCATGAACCATTCAGTTGTAAATATGTATTAGCAAATACCTGGCCTTTTTGAGAAATATTATATTATTATAAAAAAAATAATCTTGATGGTTTCGTAAAGAGTGAAAATTTCAATTCAAGAGGTACATATAAACCTCAAGAAACAATGAGATGCAATAGTGGGCCTTAACTGAAACAACTTTGCTCGTCGGTATTAAATGTCTGGGCCTGATTCTGAATAACAACCTCCTTTCGAAAAAGCCTATTGGGACAAATCCAAGAAGAGAGCCTAACTGCCATCCTAAGTTAGGGTTCACACCAGACAATATTGTCAAGACTAATATGTCAAAATGATGTGTTTGTTGTAAACACGGCGAGTTCAATTTTTTAAGTAAAAAATATTTTGGCGGAAATTTCTTGCACTATATGAGTCAAAGCCGTGTTTGTGGAAGATTAAGTTCACGAATATTGCAGTTGTGAATTAAAACAAAAAAAGAAACAATGTTTAACAAAAATTATGAAATCTCGGCTCTAATCATTTCGATCTTTCCTCGACCTCATTTGAAAAGAAATAAATATTGTATCAGCGTGCTGGTAAGTTATATGCTTTGAGCCTGATGGTACAATCACTTGATGGAGCCAGCACGCTGGTGTCGTATATTTCCCCTTTTATACAAAAAGGTTTTTGGTTGGATAAAATATTAGCTTTTCTCCAGAGTTCATTGTTTTTCTATACCATTACTTATTGAAAATGTTTGCGTATATACTTTTATATGTATATGTAAGTAAACCATTTTAGCTACCATTTTTAGCTACAAGGAATTTTTTTAGCTCTTTTTTAGCGCTTTTTTTTAAAGGAATTTGGCTACCACTAAAAACGATTCGCGGCAACACTGCTCTCCACATACAACTTTAGTGTTGCGTTGGCGCCGCTTCGAAAGCAGCGCTAGTAACGCCAGTGCTTGCTACAATGAACGCTTGGCAGCGAATACTTTGGCTACTAATTTAACATATCAATAATTGCATTCAAACTAAATTTTTTGACCGCATGGGATTAAAAAGGAAAAAGATTCACAGTTGGTCATCGTTCTGCTTTGTGTTGGCGTTAGTGTTGCCTAATTTTGGCTACGTGGACGACTGCATTTGAATTCATGTATTCATACCCAGCTGTCGAAGCGACGTTAGCGCCAATGCAACGCCAATGTCGGGTCTTTAAATTCCACTTATAGCTCAGTTAGTCAACGACGTAGCGTAAACGTAGGTTGACGTACGTAGCAGCATATCAAATTTACTGTTGATAGGGAGAGAGAAAAGCAACGGCAACGTCACCGCCATGCGGTGGTGAGTTTTCGTTAACACGCGAATCCCATAAGATAGATCGTTTCTGCGTCAACCTATGTCTACGCTACGTCGTTGACTGTTTGCGCTTTTATCGGTCATGAGCAGAGGTGGGCACTACCACAAACAAGCGTGAGCTAAAAGTGAGAATGTGTTAGTGTGCCTAATTCATTTTGCATGCTGTCGTGTTCTCTTCGCTGCGCTCCCGCTTGTATACGTACACGTGACGCTTACGCTCTTTTAGCACCTGCTAACTCTCTGCCCATGCCTGGTCATGAGTTTATCTGATCATATTCTGCGTAATGGTGCCCACACTCACCGACGTGTACGTATGCCGTGTCTATTTGACGTAGCAACATATAAAACTTACAGTTGATAGAAAGAGAGAGAAGCACGCGTAACCGTCGCACGTACACGGTGGTGAGTTTTCATTTACATCAGTCATGCCCAGGCATGGGCAGAGAGTTAGCAGGTGCTAAAAGAGCGTAAGCGTCACGTGTACGTATACAAGCGGGAGCGCAGCGAAGAGAACACGACAGCATGCAAAATGAATTAGGCACACTAACACATTCTCACTTTTAGCTCACGCTTGTTTGTGGTAGTGCCCACCTCTGCTCATGACCGATAAAAGCGCAAACAGTCAACGACGTAGCGTAGACATAGGTTGACGCAGAAACGATCTATCTTATGGGATTCGCGTGTTAACGAAANCCAACGTCGGCAGAACTCCACAAGCAAGTGCCCTGCGCTGGCAGAATTCCATATGCAAGTGCCCGGCGCTGGGCATGACTGATTTACATGGTGCTCTCATAAGTTTGATCGTGTCAGCTGACACGTTAACGTACGTGAGTGTGGCTCACCCGATCAAACTTACGAGAGTGCCATGTAAATGAAAACTCACCACCGTGTACGTGGGACGGTTACGCGTGCTTCTCTCTCTCTATCAACAGTAAATTTTATATGTTGCTACGTCAAACAGACACGGCATACGTACACGTCGGTGAGTGTGGGCACCTTAAAAGTTGATGCCGTTTCAACTCCTTGTCGCCGTGGTTGAATAGCTCGGCTGACAGGCCGTTCGCTCAAGCAGATTTGTTTTTTTTCAGCAAAATAATTCCTGTTCGTACTTGGTCATAGTCAGACGTGGGACATCGACTCCATGATCCTCGACTGGGGCTCGGGTTCGTCGTCTCTATTACTTTCAGTGCTTCTGTAATTTGATAGGGCGGAAAGTGTTCCAAAATTTAAGTACGTTTTGGACATCGCGTTTTTCCTCTCAGTCATTCGTAGGTGATTCAGATCCAATCACCATGCGAATCAAGAACAAATCGTTGTCTTCTCTACCCACCAGCACAAACATTGAAAAAATAGCTAGATTCGTAAAAACTATTGATTTAGCTAATAACCACTCATTTTTTTTCTCCACCGTTGAAATGCACAATAAACAAAACATTAAACAGTAAACAAAAGCAAAGAGCAAGAAGCAGAGATGCAAAGTGAATCACGAATGTGTCGTGTAAACAGGTTGATTCGCCGTTCGTAATTGAGAGAGCGAACCATTTAAGATAGACCGGGCTCATTAAAATGAAGCGGTTGCAGAGCAAACAGAATGAAACTCCTCTGCACTCTTTCAATTCTTAGGGACTGAGACGCTTATATCGGATTCCATATTAAGGAGGCGTATTCCAATTTAGACCGCGCTAAGGAATCATAAAGCAATTTTCGAGTATACCGATCTTTAAAATCTAACATAGCGTCCCATGAAAGCTAAGTTAGAATACGCCTTAGGAATGATGTAATTGATGTGGTTAACAAAGGTAAATCCCGAATTAAAGAGCACTCCTAGATCCAGGAATTCAACAACAGTGCCAGGCTCTACACATGAGAGTGAGCATTTTGAAGGTATTCGATTTCGTGATTTAGACAAGGTCATTTCTAAACATTTATTAATTTTAAGAGATAGTTTCTAGAAGTATAAGCTTTGATGCAATATGTTGCAATATGAAGCAGATTTAACCGATGAAAACAAATTGTTTTGAAATTGGATGTTTACATAAATCTGATAGTAGTTTTATTTTAATTTTGAGTCCTATTGAATTTTTTATACAGCTAAATAGACATTAATTACGTAATTCACGTAGATGCATTTATATTTCGTTCAGTATTTCGTTTAAACTGTCAGATTTCCTGCAAATATATTAGAATTTACAAAAGGAATTTCACTACTAATTGCCTACTTTGCTTTCTTTTCTACTACCATTTTCGCAACAAGGGATTGCATTCTTCCCCCTTCCTCTGTTCTTCGCAAATGTAAGGGAGTGTCAAACCGCGGCTGTCCCTAATTATCTAACCTTGTATTATTGAATCATGTTTAAGGTGAAGATGCAATTAGCAACGTCCAGTTCAGTGACAGCCATTCCTCCAAAGTCTACAGAGTTAGAGGTATCACAATTTGAAATAATAGCTATCAGTATCCATGACAAAATTCGATTTTAAAAAGTCTGCAAAAAGATTTACCGAATCTAACAAACTAGTACAAGACTTTTCGTTGTAGTTTAAATAAGTAGGAATATTTGAGCACCCTTTTGTAGAACGAATGTATTTCCAGAAAGCTTTGGGGTTTGACTTTGTCTGAAGTTCGTAACGAGCGATATAATTATTATATAATAATTTGTCAAGCTCATTTAATTGACACATACAATTTAAATATTTCTCTTTATAACTCATATTATCGGTGGCTTGATGTAAATTAAAATATTTGTTCCTTTTATTCATTAACCCCTTTAGCTCTTAAGTGTACTAAGGCAGCTTATGTATGCGAGTCGGAAGAAGGGAGAGATTGCTGTGGAGAGTTTCTTGAATGCTAAGGCACCCCGCACATTACACGCCTAATCAAAGTAGAGTAATCGCTTTGTCATGCCGAAACGAATGCACGACGACTCGACTTCTGCACACTTGCACCCCCTGCATAAGTCACCAGCTAAAAACACTTTCTACACTTATCATTTATTTTCAATTATTTCCTGTTGAAATGACAAATAATTTTAATTTCCAACACAAAAAAGTAAACAAATGCGGATTTCAAAACGGCAAGCGTCTTAAACGATGTTTCCACGACAAGTGATTCGCTCCCCCATTCGTAATTCGCTCTCTATTTTTTGAAAGAAAAAGCGAATCCCAATTAATTTTGTATATGATTGAATTCAAAACTTCGAAACTGGCATTCCGAAAATTAGAAGACCGGGTACCATCATTTGAGGATGAAATGTAATCGACAAATTTAAGTGATAATAATAAAGGAACATGATGCATATCCGATTTACAGATGAGAAAATTACTTTCATTTAGCTGGAAAATCATATTTTCATATATAAAAATTAGGTCCAGAATATTACTAATCTTATTGGGAAGGGCATTTATTTGGATAAGATTGATGCTAAAGACTGTCCAAGGTTAATTTCATGGGACAGATTTACATTAGTAGGTGATAAGGTAGCATTATTTAAAAAATCAGACCAAACAATTCATTTAGATTAAAATCTCCTAAAATACAAAAATGGCTATCGACATTCTTTTCATAAAGTTAATAATAGTGGTATTCGCGATTCTGTGCATTCGCTATGTTCCTCGTAAGTGTAACCAGTGTTGCCATATTTTGGGCGAGCCTCTTCCCTTTTTGTCCATGCAACTGTATATATTTTTCCCATTTTTCATTTTAGGTTTTCCCGTCTTTTCCCCTTTTTATATAACCCAGTTTTTAAAAATGGAAAATCAATTATTCTCCTTGATGAATAACCGTATAACTCAGTCAATAACAATAACAATTCAATTTACATGTAATATTCTTAATATAAAAATATTACTTTAAAACATATATTGCATCTACTTATGCGTTATTTGTACATATCATTCGTGTGCAATTGTGATGCAATTTTTGAATCACTGAAGTCCGTTTTCAACAGCACTGATAAGTGATCAAATGCAATATTGTGCTCCGCCGCAAACGCACATAGCTTTATCTCTGCATTTTTAGCTTGATGTGCTACGGAAGCATTAGTGAACTGCGAAATTTTCAGCTGACGATCAGTTATCACCGATCAGTTATAGTTTCGACAGCACTAAAAGGAGTGACCTATACGCCGCTATGTCTGAATCTGAATTTTGCATCCCCGCCAAACTGATACGGCTGTGTAAAATTACGTTCAGCAATACCACCAGCTTCGTCAGAAACGGGAAAGAGCTCTCCGAGCCGTTCGCCACCAAACGGGGCTTCAGACAGGGCGACCCTCTTTCATGTGACTTCTTTAATCTAATGTTGGAGAAGATAATAAAAGCTGCAGAACTGAACCGCTCAGGAACAATTTACTACAAGAGCGTGCAATTGCTCGCTTATGCCGATGAAATCTATATAATCGGTAACAAAAACCGCGAAATCTGTTCTGCCTTTTCCAAGTTGGATAAGGAAGTAAAGCGAATGGGTCTGGTGGTAAACGAGGACAAGACGAAGTATCTCCTGTCATCAAACAAACAGTCGGCACATTCGCGCCTTGGCACCCACAGCACTTTTGACAGTTATAATTTCGAGAAAGTAGAGAATTTCGGTTAATTGGAACCAGCATTAACACCGATAATGAAGTCAGAACGCCTCGGAACGCAGAATCACTCTTGCCAACAAGTGCTATTTTGGACTGAGTAGGCAATTCAGGAGTAAAGTCTTCTCTCGACGTACGAAAACCACACTATATAAGTCACTCATCATGCCCGTGCTGGTATATGGCGCAGAAGCATGGACAATGACAACATCTGATGAGGCAGCTCTTGGAGTATTCGAGAGAGAGATTTTGCGGAAGATTTACGGGCCTTTACGCGTTGGCGACGGCGAGTACTGCAGATGATGGAACGATGAGCTGTATGAGCTTTACAACGACATGGACATAGTGCAGCGAATTAAAATACAGCGGCTCCGCTGGCTTGGCCATGTCGTTCGAATAGACACCGACGCTCCAGCTCTGAAAGTATTCAACTCGGAACCCGCTGGTGGTAGCAGAGGAAGAGGAAGGCCCCACTGATATGGAAAATCCGGTGGAGAAGGACTTAGCTTCACTTGGCATTTCCAATTGGCGCCAGTTGGCACAGAAAAGAAACGACTGGCGTGCTTTGTTGAACTCGGCCAAAATCTCTTAGGCGGTTACAGCGCCAAATAAGAAGAAGAGATCAGTTGTCATGAATTGACTTATATTTTTGCACATGCTTTTGCGTTTTTGCATGAATCGATTACAATCCAGCTTACTTTTCTATAAGCATGACCGGTTTGTGGTTAGCGACTTTTACATACTGATTTTGTTTGTAATCGGAAGGTATGATGCGGCCGAATACTCTTATGGCGTTCATTACAATTGCGTTTTCGTTTCTAGATTGTAATGCATATTCTAAGCAGACTGCCTACAATGTGCGTTATAACTTTAAATTGGTCAGCGGTGATTTTATCAATTTCTTGTATGAATTACGCAATGCATATTGCAAACGATCCCCATTTAGCAATGCGCCGCAGGGATATGCCGGTTTGTTGAAGATACAGGATATCCGACGTAATAAGAGGTTTTCGATGTCGAACCTTCCTGGTCTTGCTAATTTTTTTTCCTGCACAGGGGCGAGTGCGTATCTTCGATGAACGTGATCCATTTAGTCTCTCGCCTTTCGATCAGAAAACAGATCTGGGGTTTGATGGATCTTGTTATGTTTGAACTTAGTGCTGCAGACTACCATATTTCGGGCCCTGGCGAAGCCGAAAAGCCAGAGTTTGTTATGGGATATTCCGAGGAGGCTGAAATGTTCGCCAGTGAGACCAAAGGCCCCATTCTTGCCCATCCTGCCTTTGAAAACGTCACTCACGATTTTAGTATCGTGCAATTAAATTTTTTGATGGCGGTAATGTCAGCCTTAAGTTCCCTAAAGGTTCTCCGTGGTAGTCATTAAAATAAGAGGGTATCATTCAAGCCATTTTGGGTGCTTTCATTTTAATTAGTTTCTACGCAGCGGTCTTTAGACCCATCGAACAAAGGCAGAGCCAAATATTCTTGAACATATATACATATCGATGGCTGAGTGGAAGATCACCTTATCTCGGCAGCCAGTTCGAAAACGCCCTATCTCAAAAAACGTTTCAAGAGCGCGCTACTTCTGAATTTGGTTGAAACGTATTTGATTGAAAAGCTCGAACTGGCTGCCTAGATAGGTCGATCTTCCGCTTAGCCGTCGATATGTTCATTGTACATACATAGATTGTACATACTACATATTTTATGAAAGTACCCACCACACAAAACATGAGAAATAGGCAAAAGTCGTCAACGGCAACAAATTGGGGACTCGACGACTTATTGCCGTGGTGACCAATAATTTCTTTCATGTCATTTTAAGAATAAATAAGTTATCAAAAATTCCCACACTGATGAATTTCGCGCCAACAGTAATGTCCAGAAGCATTTAATTTATGCCCAAGATACGATTGAAAAAAATAGGAAGCCCCATAGCGAGAGAAATAATTAACTCCATTTTTAAGTTATAATTTTCTATGCAAAAAATAAATGAAGTATTAAAAAAAATTCCAAATATCTCCTGTAGCAATATTAAAAAGATAAGAAACCGACTCGCCCAGGCGAGTCGCCTTCGGCGGACATTTTAAAGCGACTGGCAACCCGTTTTCTTATTGCTGGCAACGAAAATTGTCTGGTGGGCATGCTCATATTTAATGTTTGGCTCTAGACACAGCTCCTATGTACACATTTATATAAAAAATTTTAGTTTTGTTTTGTTTTTTTCTGAACTACATATCAAAAAGTATCTGTGAAGAGTAGAGCACAATTGAGCATACCCAAAATGTATTCAACAAAGTGTGATTGATTTTGACATTGCTCTCATAAGAAACAGGTTATAATGTCAAACTGAAATGAATTCTTAACCCATTTGAAATTTTTTTTTTCCAAATTTGAATTTGTTTAAAAAAAAGTTAGACACAAATTTTTCAAGCAACAAATTTTCTTAATAAACGTGAAATTGTTAAGAGATAAACCGCCGAGGAGAGCAAGTAAGTACATTTAAAGTTGGGTAATAAGTAAATACGTTCGACTTTTCTTAAATATTTAAAGTAAGGAAACCAAGATGAAACGGAGCAAAACGTTTGAACGGTGCGCTGTATGCAAAGTCAGGACACGAAAATAGTGCGACGTTTTAAACCACCTAGTTGCGAATTAAGACGGCAGCGATGGAAAGAAAGCTGTGGTGTTGTACTACGTGATTCATCTCGCGTTTGTGAAAACCACTTCAAGGAAAGTGATTTCATTAGTTGTCCGTCCGAATCAAGCACTTTCAAACGAGCTCGTTTATACCCAGGCGCAGTTCCAATGCCATACGAAATAACTGATACCATTGAGGTTATAGTACGCGATCAGGATACATTCTTTGTTGATGTCCAAACTCAAACAGGCGACTCTTTAGAATGCACGTTGAGAACAGAAATATTTCTTCTTACCGAAATAATTAAACCATGCAAGCTAGTATGGAAGAGCTTAATTTAAAAGTGCTCGAAGCAAAGTCTTTAATGGAAAAAATAGTTTTCGCATGAAAAAAATTTAATTTCAAAATTGTTAAAGCTAAGCTCACATATAAAATTGGAAACAAATGTAAACTCCTACTTTTATAAGTGTCGAATAATGTTTAGGATAAAAAATTTAAATATAAAAATAAACGCATAAAAGCTGCGCTGGGCAATTAAAAACAAGAAAATTGCTAAAATTATTTTGTAAACAATTTGTTTTATTTTATTCACAAAATATATATATTCCAAGTAATGTAAGTAAAACAAAACTATAATCGAAATAAAAGCCTAGGGCATCAGTGCTGATAAGATACATGGAAGCTAAGGGTTAATTTGTTTGTTTATACTTTTTGACATTATAGTACCTTAAAAGAGAGCCGCACTGAACCGTCAATCACACCTTGTTTGATACACCTTGAGCATACCCAAGGTGTATTAAACAATGTGTGATTGACAATTCAGTGCGGCTCTCTTTTAAGGTATGTACTATTATGTCAAAAAGTATAAACAAACGAATTAACCCTTAGTTTTGCATGTATCTTGTCAGCACTGATGCCCTAGGCTTTTATTTCGATTATAGTTTTGTTTTACTTACATTACCTGGAATATATATATTTTGTGAATAAAATAAAACAAATTGTTTACAAAATANCGATTATAGTTTTGTTTTACTTACATTACCTGGAATATATATATTTTGTCAATAAAATAAAACAAATTGTTTACAAAATAGTTTTAGCAATTTTCTTGTTTTTAATTGCCAAAGTTTTATGCTTTTGTGCGTTTATTTTTATATTTAAACTTTTTATCCTAAACATTATTCGACACTTATGTATAAAAGCAGGATTTTACATTTGTTTCCAATTTTATATGTGAGCTTAATGGTGCATTTACATGGTATGAATCTGTTCATAAGCCGTATGAATTTTCCTATAAAAGAAGCACCAAATCTATGAAGAAATGAATGAAAGCGATATATATTGAACAATTTTGACTTATATGCTTGGCAAGTATTTTTTTGTAAACAACAAACAAAAAAATTTCATTTTGTGCTAATTTCGAAACTATGTAGAAGCTTTTTTTTTTAATGTGCTTTAAAAAGGACCTATTGCCAATAAAGCCTTGCGGTTTGCCATTTTTTCAAATCTGTAATGCTTCCATTCAAACATCTTTGTGGATAAACAGTTTTTTGTTCAGAAATTGCTTGTTTACGTTTTTTATCTTTCATATTAAAAACGTTTTTCATAAGTTGAAATCATAGGGATGCCGTTTTCTTTCGTTTCTCAATGGATTTTATACTTGAAAAGGCACCAAAATATGTATGCAATACCTTTACATATCGTCATTTAAAGTACAAAACCGCGCATCAAGAAAATACAAAACCTCGTATATGAGGTTGCCTAAATTTTACAGGAGAGAGAAGTTTTAGGGCCGGTTACTCAATGTCTGGTTAACACTAATCTCCGTTTAAACATCATTATCGACGTGTTCGGCTCCATGCATATAACATGGAGTCGGTAACGTCGATAACGATGTTTTACCGGAGATTAGTGTTAACCAGACAGTGAGTAACCGGCCCTTAATCTTAATTAAAAACGGTTCTCTCTTTTAAACTTAATTATCTCTTCTCCTTATGGATCGATATTTAATTATAAATGGTTAAGGTTATAAATGGTTAAGGGTTTGATGATATGAACTTCCGGTGAGCAAATATCTTTTTTGGCACAAATGTCAGTTATGAGAAGCTGTTTCCATGACAGAATACACTCGGAGGTTAACTATTACCAGCAGAGGAGCGACCGCTATTAGAAAAAAAACTTTTTTGTTTTTTATATGTCGATGTTGGAGGGAAACTCGGCTTGAACTCTAGCGCTGCGTAATGGTAGTGCGTACTGCTAATAACTACTCTACAGCAACCGCCACTACTTTTACATATATTGCTGGTATATTCAAAATACTATCCCGAGCATCGCAGTGTATATATATGATATAAAAAAGAATGAGAGGTACTATAAGAAAATGTACCCCAATTCAGGAGCAAATGAAAAAATGCTCATTGAAAATAATTCACATGTATAAATTAAAAGATATAACTTAAGTGGTTACTGGGCTAAAAAAAGGAAAAGTTAGAAAAAATAGCAATGCGGTTTGAAGGAACCCTGGACCATAAAATATTTGTTTGTGTCGTTAATTCTCTGAACCTTTTAAGATATGACACTGCATTCTTTGCAGTAGTTTGTAAATATACACTAATTTTTCTAAAATCGCAAACATTTTCGTGGAATGTTTTTCTTTGATTTCGAATTGAAAATGCATTACGATCATCTTGTACCGAAATAAGTGTGGTATTCAACAAAGTGTGATTGATTTTGACATTGCTCTCATAAGAAACAGGCTATAATGTCAAACTGAAATGAATTCTTAACCCATTTGAAATTTTATTTTTTTTTCAAATTTGATTTTGTTTAAAAGTTACACACAAAATTTTCAAGCAACAAATTTTCTTAATAAACGTGAAATTTTTAAGAGATAAACCGCCGAGGAGAGCAAGTAAGTACATTTGAAGTTGGGTAATAAGTAAACACGTTCGACTTTTCTTAAATATTTAATGTAAGGAAACCAAGATGAAACGGAGGAAAACGTTTGAACGGTGCGCTGTATGCAATAAAAGTCAAGACACGAAAACAGTACGATGTTTTAAACCACCTAGTTGCGAGTTAAGACGGCAGCGTTGGGAGGAAAGCTGTGGTATTGTACTACTTGATTCATCTCGCGTTTGTGAAAACCACTCCAAGGAAAGTGATTTCGTTAGTTGTCCGTCTGAATCAAGCACTTTCAAACGAGCTCGTTTATACCCAGACGCAGTCCCAATGTCATGCGAAATAACTGAAACAAGTGAGTATTTAGAACGCGATCAGGATACATTTGTTGATGTCCTAACTCAAACAGGCGACTCTTTAGAATGCACGTTGAGAACAGAAATATTTCTTCTTACCGAAATAATTAAAACCATGCAAGCAAGTATGGAAGAGCTTAATTTAAAACTGCTCGAAGCAAAGTCTTTAATGGAAAACTATTTCGCATGAAAAATTTAATTTCAAAATTGTTAGAGTTAAGCTCACATATAAAATTGGAAACAAATGTAAAATCCTACTTTTATAAGTGTCGAATAATGTTTCGGATAAAAAATTTAAATATAAAAATCAACGCACAAAAGCACAAAACTTGGGCAATTAAAAAGAAGAAAATTGCTAAACCTATTTTATAAACAATTTGTTTTATTTTATTAACAAAATATATATATATTCCAGGTAATGTAAGTAAAACAAAACCGTAATCAAAATAAAAGCCTAGGGCATCAGTGCTGACAAGATACATGCATCACTAAGGGTTAATTCG
>NW_016157425.1:102875-130999 GCF_001687245.7 Rhagoletis zephyria | reverse complement strand
ATATAGTAAGGTAGAACCGCTGAGAGTCACTTTTAAAATTCTTGACGTTTCCAAACAATTTAATTTTTAAATTTACTCACAAACTCACACACACATTTTCATTTTCAATCTCAAGCAACAACAATTTCGAACAATTTCAATTTTTTATTTTCACTTTTATATGATTTTAAAATGTTGACAAACTTCAAAAAAAATGATTTTTTGATTAATTATGAAAAAATGATTTTCTTTTTTGTAGTTTGCCAACATTTTAAAATCATATAAAAGTGAAAATAAAAAATTGAAATTGTTCGAAATTGTTGTTGCTTGAGATTGAAAATGAAATTGTGTGTGTGAGTTTGTGAGTAAATTTAAAAATTAAATTGTTTGGAAACGTCAAGAATTTTAAAAGTGACTCTCAGCGGTTCTACCTTACTGTATTTTTATCATGGTTCTACCTTCCTATTTTTTATCATGGAGAATACATTTGAACGGCGTATAATATCCCACCAAACAATTTTTGTTGCCGACAATAAGAAAACGTGACGCCCTCGGAAACAATTTATTGCCATCGCAATAATTTCTTATTACCAGTCGTTCTAAAACGTCCGCCGAGGGCAATTCGCCGGGCGAGTCGTTTTCTTATTACCTGAATGAGTCGTTTTCTTATCGCTTCAGGCGATATTTTGAATAATTTTTTTCTTTTTAATACTTCATTTATTTTTTGTATACAAAATTTGAAATTAGAAACGGAATGAATTCTTTCTTTCGCTAGGAGGCTTCCTATTTTTTCAATCCTGCCTTTGGTATAAATTAGATAATATTGTGGTATATTCATAAAGAGCTCCAAACAAAAATGTGTTTAAAAATGAACAAAATACCGACTAATATGTATGTGAGTTTGTTTAAAATAAAGACGATATACTTTTTTGTTCTTAGAGTATACGGCCTTTATATGTATGTATGTATGTACAATAGAGTGGTCCAAAAAACAGAAACGTACGTGTACTTTCGGGCGTAGGACGGATGGTATTGAAAATGTCCAAAATCTGAAATAACCACGCCTACCTCCCATATAACGGTAGTTTTCAGAAATACGAAAACTTCCATATTTTAGTAACTAATGAAGATTATTCTCTCAAAATTTATATTTACAATAATTTTTAGACGAAAAATAAGAATATTATCATTTTTTGGAAAGTGGGCGTGGCAAAATGTGTATATCTTGGCAGCCGCTACGCCAATTTCTCGCAAACTTGGCACAGTTGTTGGCATGTTCGGCTCCGCCCGAACTTAGACTTTCTTACCTGTTTTATTTTGAAATCAAAAAGCTATGAATATTTAATAGGTCCGCCAAAACACGCTGAAAATGCAATGGGGGGGATCAATTTAAAATATTTAGTATCAAAAAAATGTTTAAATAAGAACTGATCCGATCAAAAAATATTGATTTTTAAGAATTCTACAAAAAGTTGTTTTCCCCATATAAAATACATGGAAAACTTTGGGCGCTTTGAGCACTCTTTAAATATTTTTTGATTTCAAAATATATTAAGTGAAAAGGTCTAAGAGTGCAACTCCACAAGAAGCTTTTCAGACGTTCTGCGCTTTTCAGGCTTTCAGCAATAGCTGAATTGTATAGCTGAAAAAAAAGCTTGTTGTGGAGTTGTACTCTAAGTTCGGGCGGAGCCGAATATTAAATACTCGGCGCAAGTATTTTATATAGATTTTTCACCTTTCCGAAAACTTCCGCTCCATGGTAAGCAGGGGTGGCTTTACCCTTATTTCAAACATCTTCGATAGAACGTTCAGTTAGATATGATGAGATAAACTTATATTGTTATACTAGCAGACCCGGCGAACTTCGTCCCGGCCAAAATACATTTTTTCTCTAAGAGTATAGGATTGACTTCATGTATCTCCAAACCATGTTCGAGTACTTTAGCATCAACAATTCCTGAGATACGCAGTATGAAAAATTCGGTTTTTATGGAAGGTGCCACGCCCCTTTTTCCAATAGCCCCAATTTTTGGTCATGACTATTAGGCGTGCTCTAGAAATGAAAAAAGTGTTTGGGTCAAAGCAACCGATTGAAACCAATTGTTATCGATAGCTTACACAGAAATACATTCGCCGTTAGTTTTAACCTAGTTTTTATTATGTGTATAAAGTTAGCGAAACAACATGAAGAAAAAAATGTCGCATATACCTATGAATTTGCCGTTTTTTTGCCGTTAATTAGTTGTGGAAAAANAAATTCATAGGTATATGCGACATTTTTTTCTTCATGTTGTTTCGCTAACTTTATACACATGTTTTTATTGATGCATTCATGTCGAAAAAGTCAAAACACCTGATTTTTCACAGCGGACAATTTTTTGCGAAATTTTAAATTAAACTCGCTATATCTCAGACGGTTTGTTATCGATTGATTTGAAATTTTTACACATAAAACTAGTTACTATTTTAAAGAAACTGAACTAAACTGAACTGAACTAACTAAAGTTCTTTTTACTTATTAAAAACAAAATGGCAGGGTTTTAAACTATTTTATAAAAATTATGGAGGTAGTTGTTTCAAATGCAAAAGTTGTGTTATAAAATTAAATTTTTTATTTTTGTTTGAATGCAGGATCCTAGACGAATATCTAGGGAAGTTTTTGGGAAAGTTTCAGGTTAAAACAGCAAGTAGTTCTAAAGTTATAACAATATTATGGTGACGGCCACGAGCGGCCGCTCGCCCCTAAATGACAAATTTACTAGTCACATAGCACTTGTACAAGTAATTTTGGATGTAATATTAAAAAAAAAATTTTGAAATTCATAAATTTATCAGTTTTATAGAACTTATTAAAGCTCTTTATTACAAACTTAATAGACATGCTTACATATATTACCCTGCCCACCTTTACTTCAAACACTTTGAATTATTTCTGCTTAAAGATTGTATGAAATAAAAGTGTGAAGTGTATAAACTAAAGGTGGGAATGGTAGTCGGTGTTGCCAGGTCTTCAGCATGGGAAAACGTCCCTCTTGGTCTGAAAAAACGTCATTTCCTATCCAAAAACGTCTTTTTCAAATGAGTGTACAATAAATTGTTCTTATTTAAATTTTTATTGTATACAAAGGTACATTTTTTTCAAAATTTTATTTTCGATGCAGAAATATTCCTAGAGCATCTAGAGGCGTTCTGCATCAAAAACAAAATTTTGAAAAAATGTCGCTTACGTTATTTTGGTGGTTAGGGCCCGATATGTACATAGGTATATTAAAATATCATTTCGACATAGCACATTTAAAATTCATCGTAAACTGGTCTGAGATCGTTAATATAACAAGTAATTTTTAGCAAAAAAAAAACCGACTTCAACTCTCATATAAAAAAAAATATATATATATATATATATCATGATCCGCTGATGGGACCACCTCTGAGACACTACCTTTCCGATGCAAAAAGAATTATCGAAATCGGTTGACGTGGTCCAAAGTTATGCGGTAACATACATAAAAAAAAAAAATAAAAAAAATATTCCTCCTTTTTTGGAAGTCGGTTAAAAATCATTTTATACATACAATTGTGATCAACTGATTAAGTCATCAACATTTTGATCGATTGTGGCTGTTTCTCTTTCGTTTATTTAATATTTATTATTTTTCCATAAAAGCCAATCTCATTAACAAACAAAATATAAATCCACAAAAATTGTGCAAAAATTATAAACAATCTGCAAATTTTCAGCTAGATTTTCAACTTTCTATTCAGATCTTTTAGCCCATTAAATTTCAGGGCAGTAATGTGCAAGTTTTAAGGGGCTAAATAATCGCGTTGATTTTTAATAATTTTTTTTCTTGTAGAAATTTGGTTAGGGGCTCGGATGTCGAAAATGCTAAATTACGTTCTGCTAAAAAGGAGCATAGCAATAGATCCATTCAATATCAAAAAAAATGTTACGAATTGTTACTAGTACTTGCAAGTTTTTACTGGAAATGCATACAATAACCCAAAATATTTGCAAGAGGGAGCGATTTCGAGAGCGTAACAGCCCGAGAGAGCTGCAAATTCTTGCAAGTAAAAAGTTTACTTGCAGGAATTTGCAGGAGTCCAAAAGTAAGGTTATGTTTCAAATTCAAATGTAAACAAACTGTTTAAGAGGATGGTTTGAGGAAACATAATTAGTGAAATGAAAATATGGATAAAAAATTCAAATCTATTGTATATTTTTTACTTTTATGATGATCAGAACTATTCCCAATTAAAAAGAAAATTGCGCGCCAAAACTTAACCGTCAGAAAGTGTCAAAATGGCTTAAGTTGCAAGTTTTTACTAGTTTTGCGTTTAATAACTTTTTCTGAAAATTTTCTCTTACTCTCAATTTTACTCTCTATTTTTCTTTCACGCTCTCGCTGCAAGTACTTACTGGAAAAGTTATTGAATGGACCTAATATTTCAGTCTTTTTTGCGTTCAGTAAATTTTTAATGAAGTCTTAAAAAAGTCGCCTACTTTTTTCTGACGTTTTATGCTGCACAGCTTTTTTGGTGCTTTTGCGAGCAATAGATCAGCTCTACCTGATTTGGCTTTTAATGTGCAATTGCATCATTACAGCAAACCTCGTAACCTCAAGCGCTTACACAACCAGCCTTTGAACAAGGGATCCTTAGTCCAAGAACCCAAAAAAACACCTTTGGAGGAAGCAGCTGCAGCAAAACACAAAGATTGTAAAGATTTATTAAGAAAATAATTCAAAATTAGTTCTACTTATAAGATTTAGTAACAAAGAAAAATTACTGGGAAGTTAAAAAACGTCATTTTTTACATAAAAAACGTCCAGACGTCAACAGGGTACAAAAAACGTCCAAATGACCAAAAAAAATACCATTGTTTTATTTAGAGTAATCACCATATTGTATTTAATTGTGGATATAACTCAGCACAACTCAAAGAAAAGTCACATGCAATTCACAGAGGTACAGATAAAAATTGTTTTAATACCGAGTCAACATTAACATCCAGATTGCGATGAATATTGAGAAAAGCTAGCCTGTTGAAAAAATGGAAATTTGAATTTTTGCTGATTTTGAATGGATAATACACTTGAACAAAAATAGAAAAAAAAATTTGGTACGGCAAATGTTAAAGCTGTTTTGATAGACTTTTTCTGCTGATTACGAATCCTTAAGCATAAAGCTTCCATCAGTAGAGCTGGGATACTATCGATAGTACCGCCACTCGATAATTTTCGAAACGATAGTTGAAAACATCGATAGTATCGATAGTACTATCGTCGTGAGAGGTATTGCACTGAAATACTAAATTGCTTAAAAATTAAATAATTAATAAATTTATAAAATTTATAAATTACTTTGTAAGTTAAAGCGATTATATAAATTTGTTTATATTTGAGTGATCCATCAGCTCCGGATTTTGAAAAAAACGAGGTCAAAGTGTAAAAAAAATCGCTTTTTTGCAATATTTTTGAAGCTCTAGCAAAGAAATAACAGGTGATAGAACCTTCCTGGCTTCGCTAAAACCGACATCGATTTTAAAAATGTTCTGTCGTTTGGTATGTTGTACCAAGGCCAACAACTATGCCAAGGCCGGTGGAGCGGCTGCCATGATATACACATCTTCTACACTGAGGGAAATAATGCATAGTAAAAATGAATATTTTATATTTGATTATTGTTTAAAAATGTTCGTATTTAAAAATAATATTTTCATACAAAATTTATTACGCACGTATGTGCTGTTCACATCTGAGTATGTATGTCTGGTGTACATACGCACCACGATTGAGAGAATACAAAGGTTGCGCCGATCTCGGACCGCTATTCCTCTCTTAACGAATTTGACAGAATCGTTGTTTGCATGACGTCACACTTGTGCAACTTGTTTACGTTTTCCTTGCAACATTTTTTCTTCTTCTTCCATTCTTGCTCACGTTTTGGCATTTCTCTCTCGCAATTGCACCAGTGTGACGTCACACAAAAGTTATTCTCAAAAATCCTCTCTGATCGGCGCAATCTTGTATTCTATCATTCTTGGATACGCACCCCAAGCATGCAGAGCGCCGCTCTGAGAGCGGTGACAACGCACACATTCATACATAGTACATGTTTATCCGTACAAATCGCGTAGTGTTGATGGATATTCAACATTTGAAAGCAAATTTATATGTCTGGGTGTAGCTGAGTGCGCAAAGCAGGCAACATGCAAATAATTTTTTGTTTGTTTTTGTCTTGATTATTCACTTCACGGATATTTTTTTCCCTCATTGTATATATATAAAATAATAGCCGTTTTTGTTGTTCGGAGTAAACTCAAAAACTACTGGATAGGTTTCAGTAAAATTTTCAGAGATTATACTCTGCATATATGGCCCTATTATAGGCTACTAGAAAACTTGCTAGATGGCGCTGGGGTCGAGTTATTTATAAAAGTCGTATTTATTCACTGATTTCGTTCAAATTCAAAACGTGTGCTACCTCCATGATGAAAAATGCGCGTCCGAAAAATTTACCCGCTAGATGGCGCTGGAGTCGAGTTATTTATAAAAATCGTATTTAGGAGCGGCTTTCTATTAAATTCAAAATATTTAGTCTCAGCATGATGGAAAATACGTTTACTAAAAATGGACCTGCTAGGTGGCGCTGGAGTCGAGTTATTTATAAAAATCGTATTTATGAACCGATTTCTTTCAAATTCAAAAGGTATAGTCTCAGCATGATGGAAAATACGTTTACCAAAAATGGAGCCGCTAGGTGGCGTGGGAGGCGAGTTAATTATAAAAGATGTATTTATCCGAAACGTCTATTACTTCCATGATTTTTTGTTCATTCGAAATATATTACATAAATAAGATGATAGCCATTTCCGTTTTTCGGACTAAACCCAAAAACCATTGAATAGAGCCCTGTCAAATTGTCGGAGGTTATACCTTGCACATATGGTCCTATTATAGGCTACTAGAAAATACGCTGGTGGCGCTGGAGTAGAGTTACCTATAAAAGTCGTATTTATTAACCCGATTTCATTCAAATTCGCAGCGTGACTAACTGTATGATGAGGAATATCCCTTTGCTAAAAATGGACCCGCTGGAGTTTAGGTATTTGGAAAATCCGTATTTTCTATAAAATTTGATTGGAGTTCATAATGCGTATTCGTTTCATAACAAGCAAATGTTTTGCAGAAATGGGACCCAATGGATGACGCTGCAGCCGATATATATGGAAACCCCCACGGGGTTTGTTCTGCTTTGGCCCTATGTTTATCTTAGGCGAATTTTTCAGATATGTAATTCATGGATGCGTTTAAGTATGCATATAAAGACCGTAACGCTGTAAGCGTGATCTTACATCTACCGACGACTGACGAAGTTGCTCGAGGCGGCCGTTAGTACAGCAGTAAGACTCAAATAAACCAGTTCATAAAAATTAAGGTAAATTGTAAAAGTGGCGAATTGACAAGGAAAGTTTCGACCATATCTGTCCAAGAAGGAACACGGTAGGTATATCAATGGCTTCATTAACGATATTAAAGATATCACACGACTCATTTAGCCAATGTACGGGAAAACTTTTCATCCTGTGGGACAGCGAGGATTCTTGGCCATCCTATAATTGAAAACGCTCATCTGTGCTCTTGAGTTTCCGTATAAGGACTTTTATTGGCTTACATGTACATCGGTCCAATGCTGATATTGCAGGATCATAGAATAATATTACGCACGCTTGGCAGAGATCTCACAGGTGGAAATAAGACCATCGGTAAAACGCATGACACCGAAAGGGATTAGTATTCCATATGGAATCACAGCGCTACTATTCTAGGTGTGAGGAGGATTCCGCTTTTTAGTCGTCTCAATTTAGAATAAAAATGTTTACTTTGGAGACTTCATTTGTTTTTAAACGCTATTTTTGTATTGGGAAACGCAAAAGATCTTATTAGGCGCCGCGAAGCAAGCGGGCATTTGCTAGTGTATTCATAAGTGAGCGTGGCTACGCCCATTTTCCAAAAATTTATAATATTCTTATTTTTTGTCTAAACATTATTGCAAATATGAATTTTGAGTGAATAATCTTCAGTAGTTACTAAAATATCGAAATTCTCGTTTTTCGGAAAACTACTGCTATATTTTCGATACCATCCGTCCAACGCCCAAAAGAAGTACACGTACCAAGTTTCGTTAAGATATCTTAATTTTTACTCGAGTTATAGTGTGCACAGGCGGCCGCTGTGGTGTAGTGGTAAGCAGTGCACGCTTTCACCCCGCAGCGCCCGGGTTCAAGCCCTGGTCAAAGCAACATCAAAAAAAAAATAAGAAAAAAGGTTTTTTCTTAACGGCGGTCACCCCTCGGCAGGCAATGGCAAACCTCCGAGTGTATTTCTGCCATGAAAAGCAGCTTCTAATAAAAATACAATTGCCGTTCGGAGTCGGCGTAAAACTGTAGGTCCCTGCCCTTTGTGTGACAACATCAAGGCGCACGCCACAAATCGGAGGAGAAGCAAGGCAAAACACTAATATTCCAAATTCGTAATGTTGGTATGCCTGAATCCGGCGTAGCTGTAATTTTTATGTATTTGTCGGAAATTTTGTACGAATAGCAACTCGTGTCGGAGCGAAACAAATTGTTTTAAAATATCTACAAAATAAAGTGTGTAAACGCAAAAATTTGTATGTAAGTTGAAGTGTGAATAGAAAAAAAAAATTTATTATTAAATGTTTACAAAATTATCAGATCGAAGATCACAACAAATCGCTCGCAATANCATTATTGCAAATATGAATTTTGAGTGAATAATCTTCAGTAGTTACTAAAATATCGAAATTCTCGTTTTTCGGAAAACTACTGCTATATTTTCGATACCATCCGTCCAACGCCCAAAAGAAGTACACGTACCAAGTTTCGTTAAGATATCTTAATTTTTACTCGAGTTATAGTGTGCACAGGCGGCCGCTGTGGTGTAGTGGTAAGCAGTGCACGCTTTCACCCCGCAGCGCCCGGGTTCAAGCCCTGGTCAAAGCAACATCAAAAAAAAATTAGAAAAAAGGTTTTTTCTTAACGGCGGTCAACCCTCGGCAGGCAATGGCAAACCTCCGAGTGTATTTCTGCCANCCGCTGTGGTGTAGTGGTAAGCAGTGCACGCTTTCACCCCGCAGCGCCCGGGTTCAAGCCCTGGTCAAAGCAACATCAAAAAAAAATTAGAAAAAAGGTTTTTTCTTAACGGCGGTCACCCCTCGGCAGGCAATGGCAAACCTCCGAGTGTATTTCTGCCATGAAAAGCAGCTTCTAATAAAAATACAATTGCCGTTCGGAGTCGGCGTAAAACTGTAGGTCCCTGCCCTTTGTGTGACAACATCAAGGCGCACGCCACAAATCGGAGGAGAAGCAAGGCAAAACACTAATATTCCAAATTCGTAATGTTGGTATGCCTGAATCCGGCGTAGCTGTAATTTTTATGTATTTGTCGGAAATTTTGTACGAATAGCAACTCGTGTCGGAGCGAAACAAATTGTTTTAAAATATCTACAAAATAAAGTGTGTAAACGCAAAAATTTGTATGTAAGTTGAAGTGTGAATAGAAAAAAAAAATTTATTATTAAATGTTTACAAAATTATCAGATCGAAGATCACAACAAATCGCTCGCAATACGAAAAACTGGTGAAATGCATGAGCGAAAGGCCGGACATTGCTCGAGGCTTTGTAAAAGGAGCTTAAGAGGATGTGATGGAATTTTGGGAAAGCGTTCCAAGAATTAGAGCGGCACAATATCTAGTGAAATGGAGGCCCTTAAAAGGAGGGAGCTTACATTTTATCATTTAAGCTAAATGGATCAGAACAATCTCCTTTGTATATTAGCAACTGTTAGCTGTTCTTCCTCCTGAGACAAAAGTGCACCGGCCACTGAATCCTTTGTACCCTACTTAATTAAGGAGAAGTATTTTCAAATAATGATTAAACTATTTTATTTTTAGTTTCCCTATTAAATTGCGATTTTATTTATTTTGATTTGTTTCTGTCAAAGCAGTTGATTATGAACTTCGAATTTCACTATTTTAGTTGGCAACGCCGTTGATAGTTACGATCGGATTACAGCAGAGGTTCCCAAAATTTCAAAAATTTACTGGTTTCGGTGGACCCCCTGCTGATACATTTCTAAATATTCCGAAAGCTCGTAAAAAAAAAAATTAAATGTACAAATTAGATCTAACAATGTAAATTTGGATCGCGGGTGAATTCAAAAATAAAGTAAAATATTTTCTTGTGTTCTGTTTATAAAAATAATGTTATTACACACATGTAGGTTTTAAAAAATAGAGCTCGTAAATACATCAAAATACTCTCTCGCTCGGAAGTGTTATATTTTTTAAGAGCACTGCGAGCGCTAGCGTTATTTACATTATCTTCACCATACACTCATCAAATGTTCGGCTCACTCATGACTTTGCATCATTTGGCATCATTTTTACTTTTTATCAGTCCGAGTTTTAAAGTTAGGCGAAAAATATTTATCACATTTTTAAAACTCAAAACTTAAAACATCAAAACGGCTAAGCTTTTTACGCCAAACTTTTAATTCAAAAACTGACAATAGAGAAAAGAACGAGTTTAAAAAAATCTATGACAAATAACCAAACAAGCAAGAAGCACAAAAAGTGTTCCACCGTGTCATCTTCTTCAAGGCAAGATGGGCAAATGGACTTTTCATTTGCGCCTATCACAGTCAGGTCTTTGTGCTACGTGAAGTGACCAGTCAGCAGTCCAGCAAGTTGTCTGCAGTGTCGTCTGCTCAGTGAGAGAAGGCAACATGAGTTTTGCCCACCTGCATCGATGCCTCTCAGTCATTTCTGAGCAAAGTATTCACCCAGTTTCTGATGGTGGCTTCGATTGCCGAAGGTGGGTGTGCTAAAACTGGTTGCAGACCGAGGAATGCCTAGTCTGAGCCAACTCTGGCCAAACGACCTCGTAATGTTAACCATCATATTTTAGTCCAGACTTGCATTTCCGCACTAGTTTGAAAATACTTAAATAGAGGGCTGGACAATGCCTTAAGTGTAGGTTGATTTTCACTGCAGTCACGTAAACAGACTAACCTTCTCCTCCACCTATGTTCCATGGCTTTGAGTATTGCAATTACCTCAGCCTGGAAGACCGAAGCATATTCTCCAACAGAAAAGTCCCCCATTAACTTCGGAAATGACCCCAGATAACCACTCAGAGACAGTTTTGGAGCCATCAGTGAAGATTCGACAATGTACGAGTGCGAGCTCAGTGCTGGAATTAAACCAGCATTCAGTCTCAGGCAACGCAACACAATAGAATCTCTTCAACAAAGGTAATGGTGGCATTGAAAACACACAAGTGCTTAAATCTTTGCCGCTAGCAATTTTCGCCGCGCTCCACTCATTGTCTTACCAGCATCCGGTTCTTTTTAGTCTGCAGGTGGCCTTTAAGGCTTCCACACACAGTATATACAGTAATAAACCTTTTTGAGTACTCCTCGGAGGTAAAATCTGATCAGGGTTGATAATGAGAAGGAGCATGAATTTCGTTGATTCAGAGTTGTATACAAAATTACTGTGGTATGAAAGGGAGCAATAACCGTACTATGGCAGAGTGGTACAAGTCGTGACTGTTTAATAGTGCCCGAAACTAATTGCAAAAGTGTAAAAACATTGCAAATTTTTGTCTATTATTATAGATACTAGTACAGATTATCATAGTTTAGTGTATAATTTGTTATATTACACCGTACATGATAATGAACTGTTGAATGCTGAAAATGCTTGTAACTTGTAGATCACTTCAGCTTGGGTGTGCTTAATGGACTGTCTGGGCGGACGCGCTGGAAGACATTGGGGTCTGTATAGCTATACAAACCTTGTTTTTTTTTTTAAATAAAGACTTAAATATATTCGGAAATTTAGAGTTTGGCTTGATAAATTCACAAAATTTACGTTTTTAAAAAAAAATTAATCTTACAATGGACTTTTTTATTTTAAACTTACATTTAAGAAAACTCAATTCAATGCTTTAATTACGATTTGAGTTTTCCAGTTTATAAAACACAAGCGTAAATTATGTATTCTCGTTTTCGTTGTTGGTGTTTCCGACAGGGTAGGAGTGTGATGTAATGTGGAACGATTTTCCACAAATTATGTACTTAACTATTGATATTATTCTCCATTAAGCATGAATATCAGCATACATTAAAGGTGAATATTATACTTAACCTACATGTTGTTCATAAATACCACATAATTATGTATATTTTATCCTCCAAATGAAATTTTTATAAACATGAAGCGAAATTCCCCACAGTAAGTGTTGCCGTGCGCGCAAAACGAAAACGCTACACACAACCCAAAAGTACGCCTCGGGGACCAAATGGTGAAAAACTGCGAAAAGGTTTATTACTGTATGTACTGTGCTTCCACATGTATGAAAACACAAAGTGACAGTAAGTGCAGCGGTGCGTCATGAGCACTGTATACCACTCAAAAAAAATAAAGTTAAATAAAGAGGCTATCAAGCAACCATTTTGGTTCTTTACATCGAAACCAGATAAATTTCCGTGGACCCCCATTTACAACTAATGGACCCCCACATTTTTTTCACGCCACCTGGACCACTTTGGGAATCACTTTATTACAGCATACCAATTTTCGGAACGGAGCTACGAACTTTTGGATTACAGCATACGGGTGTATATCTATTTCGATTCGTTTTGCCTGTTACAAACAACCGCAATGTGAACAAAGTTATAATACCCTTGTGCACAAGTGTGCTCGGGTATACAATTTTTTTTCCGGTATAGAACAATCCTCGAGGTGGCGGCATTAAAATTCCGAGTTTACTTTTTTTGGACCACTCTAATGTACAAGGTTATATTATTAATCTAGATTTTCATTGAGTCCAAATTTCGAAGTAGAATTATTTTTATCTATATAATAAAACCAAGATATGTATATTTATCTACACGCATATATACGTACATATATTATATCTGTGGTCATAAGCAATAAAACCTGAATTCGAGAAAAAATGTTTAAATGTAATGTTAACCTTATGGGGAAACCAAAATATGTTCGTCTATAGCTTTTTAAATAGCCTAGCTGGCGAGATCGGGATTTCACATATACATGAAATAGTATTTGTAGAATACGATAGCATATATAACTAAATTCTTTCTTTAGTCGACTTAGGCGGTTATTGCTTATGACCACAGATATATGGATATTCATACAAACATATGTACATAAGTACACGCATACCAGGATGTCCAGATTGTTTGAAAAAGCGCAATTTGTGAAAACAAAAAAATAAAAATAAAATAAAATAAAATTCATGAAGTCAATTTAACAAATCTTTTATTTTAAAAATGAGATCTTGTTATCATATAGTTTTTAAAACCAAAAACGAGTATATGTGCGGAAGATGTGTTGCAAGCAATCTCTAATTTAAAATCTAGCTTTAAAACTGATAGTGAGGGATTTTCCTCTCACTTCTTAAAAATATGTGCTGATATTATGGCTCCACTCTTGTCCTTGCTGTTCAAAAAATGTATAAATCATGGTATATTTATGGACTCATAGAAACTATTCTATATTGAACCCATATAGAAATCAGGTGATCGGAACGATGTCTGTAACTATAGACCTATCGTGAAACAGAGTACCATAGCAAAATTATTCGATAACATAATCCAAAGAAAACTCTTTAATCATGTAGACAATCTTATATGTAGATGCCAACATGGTTTCGTCCCCGGGCGTTCGACCTCTAATCTCCTCTTAGCTACTGACCAAATAATAAATGCTTTTAAACACCATGCTCAGTTAGATGTAATTTACACTGACTTTTCAAAGGCCTTCGATAAGGTCGACCATTCAATACTGTTGTATAAGCTGGAGCGTTATGGAGTAAGTGGTAAACTCCTAGATTTCTTCGCTAGTTTCCTGAAGGGTAGAAAACTATTCGTAAAAATTGGCACTTCTGTATCAAAGACTTTTGTCGAGGCATGGTCTGGCATACCTCAAGGAACTCACTGTGGTCCACTGCTATTCATTCTTTTTATAAACGACTAGCCGAATCATTTCAAGTTCGCCAATTGTCTGATGTTTGCAGACGACGTAAAACTTCTGCTAGAGCTGCGCAGCTTATTAGATAGCGTAAAGTTGCATTCCGATCTGCATGCATTCGAACAATGGTGCTCTATAAATAATCTTTTTCTGAATGTTAAAAAATGTTTCACTGTAACTTACACTAGAAATCCAAATTTCATTGATTATGGTTTCAATTTGAACAATTGTATTATAAGCCGTAGGTACGAGATGAAAGATCTTGGCGTTGTTTTCGACACCAAGCTTTCATTCACACGACATATTGACTACATTGTGTCTAAAGCATTCGCAATGATTGGTTTCATCAGAAGAAATTCCTCTGATTTTAAAGACCCTCAAACTCTGAAGTCGCTTTACGTTGCCTTAGTCAGATCTCGGCTTGAATATTGCTCCCTAGTATGGAATCCTTACAATGAGGTTCACGCAAATAAAATTGAAAAAGTTCAAAAGGTTTTTACAAAAATGGTTTTCTATAAGATCGACTGGCCAATTGACCATATTCACTACATAGGGCGCCGCAAATTACTTGGGCTGCAATCCCTATGCGATAGAAGGGCGTATTTCTCATTAATTTTTGTATATAACATCATCAACGGCAATATCAACTGCTGTGAGCTATCTGATCTGTTTCAGAGTCATATTTCTCCTCATAATTTAAGGACTAATCGCTTATTTACTCAGTCAAACAATAAGACTAATTATGCATTTAATGAACCTCTCGTACGATGTGCTCGATTATGCAATAGCTACTGTGGTGCTCTTGATTTTAGTGTAAATATTATACAATTTAAGCTCGATCTTTTTTGTTTATTTAACTAAGTCCTATTTGATACAATTTAAAACTTTCATTTCATTTCAATAGTCTGTAAGAAAGAGTTCTGTAGACAAATAAATAAATAAATAAATAAAAACTTCAGAGGGTAAAAAAATAACACAAATCACTTACATATATAATAGTGATGTACAAACAATTTTCTTTAAAAATACGCATACTTTTTAAAAGTATGTGTTTCATCACTTTTTGCAATAGGACTGCGCAATTATTAAATTTGTTTTAAGTCATATTAATTGATTAATCGCACAATACGCGCCAAAAATTAAATAAAAACCTATAATAAGGTGAGATCAGCTATTTCCCCAATTTCTTCAAAATAACTTTTAGTGTCTGAATGATTTACATTTCTGTTGTCATATATTAAGCTATTCAACCTTGATAACATACTGTTTGGTATGGAGAACGTCTTGCAGCAGAAACTATTAGCCTTCATATAACGCTTTATTCGAACTATTGAATTAAGGCTTTACAACCTCATCCTATTTCGAATCTTAGTTTTTGTTGAATTCATTACGGAAAAATGCGCTCAACAAAGCATGTGAGTACGGGAAGTATAATAATATGAATTTACTTATATTTCCAAACATTTTATTGCCTGTTGCGGTTTTCACTCCGTAAGCAATTATCCAAAATTCTTCAGAGTCGGATGGAATGTTTCCGCGAAAAGTTTTCCATGGGAAAGTTAAAAAATTAAAATATTAAGTTTCCGCTGTTTTTTTTTCTTCAAAGTCAGATAGTGTATTGGCAGGTCCCTAAAACTCGCCCTCTTGTGATTCACACACTTTTCTGGTGACAAAATCAAAGCTTTTTTAAAAGTATTTAATTGACTTGGTAATCGTTTTAAAAGTTTTCGATTAGGGTGATTAAACATTTTGACAGTCTTTTAATATGCTTCTTAAGTCAAGTTTATCACGCAGTTCATTAGCCTCTTCTGTGAAATTATCGTGGAAAACTAAGTTTTGTATATTTTTATAATTACACAAAATTTGTTTGAAGGGGAAAAAAAACCAAAGATCGCCAACGGCGATTTCCTAAATTTTTACGCGCAAATATCCAAAATAAAATCGCCAAATTGGCGCGAAATCTCCAAATCTGGACACTCTTATGCATTACGTATGTATTTATAACTGTGGCTAATTCACAAATATCTGAATTCCACATACATAGCTACATATGTGCAATAAGTTGGTATTACATCCATAAATACCAACTTATTGCAGGTGCATTCATAAAAGGTATTGGACCTATACAAACCGCAGAAATTGCCAATTTTACAACCTGAAATAATATATATAACAACAATGATGCAGCAACAACTATGCCTGGTTGGCGAAATATCAAACACGGCGCAGCAACTTTGATTTTGGGCTTAACAATTCAACGAATGCAGTAAGGTTGTGTGAGACTGTGTAGAAATCCTTTGGTGTAGAGTACATGATCGTCGTATCTGGACCGAGCACTTTTATGATGTCGTATATATGTATGTATATATTGGTATATATAGCACAGATATCAAGTGATAGCCACAAAGAACACTGCGTGTTAATTATAACTTTGCTAATAAATACGTAGATGTGTAGACAAATTTAATTATCGCCAGTAAATTTTAAGTTTGTCGCAACACAAAAAGGCCAAAATGTTGTTGACGCTTTCAATTGGTCTTTCTCTGTTAATAACTAGTTTAATGTCGCGCTTGCGCTTAAACCTCACAAACACCCGATCACATTCGAAAGCAAATACGTACTAAATACGACGTTTTCACTCCTATACTTCAAAGTAACAGAAGTTGTTGCAAAAAAATTTGCGAATCCAAGTTTCGCACTTACGAAATCATTCATGTAGTGGTAGTGTGGTTTTTAACGTAAGGGGCACTGATAATAAACTGGTATGCATAAGAACTAGCGCTAGTATTGGTATTATGCACAATTATGGTCTTTGTGTTGGTGGATTGTTGAGAAAGTTTTCTGCGCTCTTCTTTAGAGGCGGAGTGGAGTTCTCTATCATCTCGGTCCGACGCTTATCACTCTTTTTTGCAAAATATATAATACATTTTTAGGTACGTTTTTAGCGATTCTAAAAATATGCAAACGCACTTATGTACATATATGCATGCAGACATATGCACATACATACATATTTAAACCGATATGCCTGTTTTTGCCATGCCGGGTCCGAGAAAACAAATATGTACATATGTTCCAGCATACATATAAGGTGCATTTTTTCTAAGCGGGCGACAAAAGAACGCTCAACTCGTGTAAAATTTCATTTTAGCTACTTAATACCATATTCTGACCGACATCGAAAACATGTTTTCGTTGGTAAAACTGGTTTTCGACCTAAAACTTGTGTTTTCGTCCATGTAAAATCTGTCAAACGAAAACTAGTTTTCGCAGAAAACCACTTAAAAACTCACGTTCCACTCATTCCAATCGGTGTCTGCACTAGTTTTTTCGATTATTTATCGAAGTGGAAGTCATATTTTATCATCCTTAATACGTAATTTCGGATTTATTGTTAATTGGCTGGCCAAAATAAAGTAAGCATGGAAGTAAAAGGTTGTTAATGGAAAGAAATTGAAGGAAAAGTATTTTGGTTTTGTGTTTGTTTAGCAAAACTGTAAACAAGGGAGGAAAGAAATGTCAACGAAAACAGTCGGTGTGAGCAGCCTTCAGCCCACAATCCCAAAACTCCTTTTCAAGGTGTGGTATAAGTAACCCTGTTGGTAGCTGCCAAGAAACATGTGACTAGTTTAACGGGATTTAGATACAAAAGCCAATTGAAATTAGTAATTATGCGTGGTATTTGCGTAATATATATAGTTATTTAAAATATAAGTCACGTATATAAGGAAACAAAAATTTCCCTCTCCACTTTCCCATTAACAATCCACAATAGAGCAGTTTTTTCACTTAACAACACTATCCTTCATCGCGTATTTTTTAACCGAACTGGCTGAACTCGGATAAATAGCCGAGTTTGTGTTGTTGCTTTGCGTGCATTTCCATGATTCAATAACACAAGGTTGGATAACCTGGCAGTTGTCTCGCTCCCGCATTCGGCCTTAGCCTGTGTTGCTTTCTTTTTTGATTTATAGAAACTACTACTTAAAGACAAGGAGAAATATTGTCTTTGTATAAAAGGTTCAACAGGCAACACTGCCGTTAGTTTCATCCATTGTTTCGAGGAAATTGATTTTCTTATTGCGCAAATTCAAGTAAGCATGCCGAAAAAATCAAAAATAATGGAGCTATTTCGAATTAAAGAAATGGGTACTGTTTAGTAAGTGGCCCACCTATTTCGGGGTATTGCGTCCAAAGGGGTGACCCGATCCAAAAAAAAATTGCACACACTTGTAGCCAAGGGTCTACCCATTATTTTAACATCCACTATTCTAATTTTTAATTTATTTACAAATTGGGTTTGAAATATGCCCTTTTTTGTAAAATTTGGAAATTAGCGTACATTTATCACTCCTAGTCTCCTTAAAGCAGCCACTTCACCAATTCATTTTTGTATTCCCCTTCACTTTACACTTTACTCGATTAGTTATAACTTGATTTACGACTTTAATATTAACCAATTAATCACAATTCATTAAATAAAAACACCTTCAAAATCATGCGTCTGACTTTGGTTGCACATGCAAATTAAATGGCGGAGTTCAGCTGTCAAACTCCGAAATATGCAAAAGAATGAGAGACAAAAGAAGATAGGATATAACCCAGTAAGCATTAAAAATATACAAAGGTGTTCTCTGCACAAGGTGTTTAGCTCCTTTTCTTCGCAAAACAGAAAGGAAAATTCTACTGCTTGAGGGTTATAATCCCCAAGTGCGGCCGAAGGCCGCCTACGCAGAAAGGTGTTATCTGCAAAAGGTGTTCAGCCCCCTTTCTTTGGCAACACAGAAGAGGATTCTACGTAGTGAGGGTTATAATCCCTAAGTGCGGCCGAAGGCCGCCTACGCAAAAAGAAGTTCTGCGCTAAAATACTATCATATTACTATTACTACAACATTTCTATCTGTCGCTTTTTTCTTAATTTCACAATATTTTTAGTTAATTTTTTTTTTAGTTTATTTTTTTTTCAAATCCCCTGATAACCAACTTGGGATAATTTCTTTTATTTAAAAATCCCACGGTTTTCGTTAGTTGGGTTATATTCCACTTCAAACTGCCAGTTTGCCTCGGAAAATGCCGTTTTTACCCCATTTTCAAACGGTTCCCTAGGGGTCTGTGGGAGGTCCCCAAGGGGGGTCGGGCTTTTCGTAAAGTGGCGACTGTCCCCTTTCGAATGAGGGGGGTTTGGGGGGGCCACGCCCCCTCCCCCTCCGCCCCCCACCCGAAAAACGATGGGCTAATAACTAAAGATTTCCCAAAGAAATAATTTACATATTTCTTTGCAGAGTATCGGAGTTATGCAAAAACCTGCGTTTTACAGCAAGTGCAGCCGTTACCAATAAGTTTTGCGTGCTAGGATCTCTGTGTGTCCGTCCACAATTGGCTGGTGCAGTACACTGGGAATTACAGCTGCACCGATTTATTTGGTGCAGCGCAGCCATAACATACTTACAAGTAAGTATACCACCTCATAAAAGTGAAAGTGTAAATATCAATAAAGCTTTTATCTTGTGCAGGTCAGGATCACTTTGTGTGTCCGTCCACCAAATGTAATTCAATTTAAGATAATGAACATATAATTTTTAAATGCAACAAATATAATAATTTTATTTTATTTTATATACATTGTATCAATTGCATCTTTACTAGTTGTATATTTCTTCATATCGCACACCGTCTTCAAAAGAGTCACAACTCAAAATAATACGTTTGTCAGAAAATGCAAAAAACTATTTCTTAGCACATGATAATCATATGGGCTAGGGCGACTTTACCTTAGGTTTTTTTGTACAAATTATAACAAAAATTTGATCTCTGTGTATATTTTTAGCGCATAATCTCAAAAATGCCAAATTTGGAGTTGTGACTCTTTTGAAGACGGTGTGCAATATAGTCCCTTTGAATAAAGGATTTGCTTGAATTCCATTAATTTTATTTAATATATACTGGAGCTTTAGTGAAACCATGGTTTGTTTTGAATATTTGGGAATATTTGTCGATAAGATTTTTCTTTGATCAGATCTTTCTCTCATTCTTCATTTATTTAATTTTTAATATCTATATAGCATGTTTAATACACAATAAAAAAGTTAATTCATTGTCTATTGTGTAGATCAATGGAATCTGCTTCAATATTTTAATTAAATATAATTTACAAAAAAAGCATTTTAGCACTACCAGACTACTTTTCCTACTACCTTTTCACAAAAGGGGATAAAATGGTTACCCGCTTTCTCTTCCTTCTCAAATGCAACCTTACAAGGCAGTCGATTGACACAAATGTCAATATTTATCCAACCTTGTATTATTGAATCATGGTGTATTTCGTCATTTGAGCGAGTGTTTTTTTGTAGCCCGGTTGCAAAAGAATGCACCTATACATAGATATATTTATTATGTTGGTATGTAACCAGCGATGCCGTTTTGGTCTAATTGGACCAAAATTGGTAGGTTCATTCTCCTTTGGTAGTTTGATGAACCTTTTGGTAGGCAAAAATGTTTTGAAAATACAACCGAATTGAGCACTAAAATTTGTTCGCTTAATTTATGTTTACACGTTCAAAACATTGCTTTCACTTTGTTCGCACGTATACGATTTCTTTGTTTTTTTCTATATTTTATTAAGCAGACAATTTTCTGCAAACAAAAACTAACTTCCCAAAGCTATGATCGATCATGCTGTTGAAATAGACCGAGAAATTACTTATCGTCTTGAAAAAAAAATTGATGATAGGCAATTTGCAATGTGTGGGTGTATTGGTAAAAAAGTGCGAGTGTATGCAAATTGAAAAAAATTTGGGAATTTTTTGATTGAAATGCATAAAATGTCTGATTTTGTTTTTTCACGCACAAAAAAAAAATTTTTGCAAAATATTTTTATGGAATAAGTAAATTCTTTTATTTAAAGGCACGAATTTGTTTTGTTTAACATTAAAATTTGTATGAATTGTTAACTAATACTGTATACAATAATATGTGTAGTTTTTATTTTGGCTGTTAATTTGTGCTGAAAATCCCGTAAATTCAAGAAATGAGGAAAAAAAGTTTGGTAGTTTGCAAACTGATTTGGTAGGCGTTTTGGTACCTAATAATATTTTCAAGTGGCAACACTGTATGTAACTTATGGAAATGTTTCTCAGATTCGCAAACGGGTTATCATCAGTGTGACCGTTTTGATCCAAGTGGATCAAAAGTGATACATTTTTCGATGAATTTTGGCGAGATACTTTTTTTCGATTTTGATACTTTTCCAAATACAAATGAAAAAAATCTGTAAATTTGTATCGATTACAAAACATGTCGTTCACCTGAGGCAACGTACATCCAAAAGTTCATTGTCGTTCGCTGAACGAACCTTTCATGTATTGTGATTCATGGTCCATGACGAAAAGCGTCAAAATGTGAATAAACGAACAGTAACATAGCGTTTTTTTTTTTCTCTATGTTCAATAACAAAAATTAGGGCTTGGTACTCGGTAATTCGGTGCTCGGTAAGGCCCTGTTTCCCCAGAAAAACACGAATGTTGTGATAACCATGTCACAAAATATATTTCCAATAGATACCGCCTATTTCACATGGGCTGCAATATGTGTCAGCGCTTATTGCTTGACATCTATTGCAGGAAATTTGATAGGTTGACAGCCATGTTTTCACTTGAAAGAAAGCGTGCTGGTGGTAACATCGATGAAATATTAATTTTAAATCAAAATAAGAATCTGTTCCCTATTGAATTATTTATGATAACATTTCAGGAAGTTATTCAGCAAGTTTTTTTAGATTTAAATGCTTTTAAACACCGAAATTGAGAGAATATTGTCTGGCGGCGTCATGCGGCAAATGCTTATACGAATGAAGACATCAAAGTGCCCACACACAAAAACTTTCAATCATATTGCTCGTCAAAATGACAGTTGGTGGAACTTTATAATTCTTTTGGTAGTTGGTAAACTGCAATCAGCTGTACGATATTTATCTAATTTTGAATCCGCCCGCTGCCGAAAGGTATAACGCTTTTTATATACACATACGCAAATTGAGATCGGAACATTACCCGCAATTGGAGAATGAGAATTGGCTTTCTGACTTAATGTTCTTTACCGATATGATGGATCATTGACAAAACTTGAATTTGTCTCTACAATGAGAGAATAAAAATGTTTTTGATTTGTCGCAAACTAATTAAAGTTTTGAAGCTAAATTACGTCTTTTTATTTCATGATCTCAAAAAAAATGTCTTCATTTTCCATGGCTAGAAAAAGATATTGCACATGATTTAGAAGAAGATTTTGAAAAAAGATTTGCCGATTTGAAATTATTTAAATGTACGTTTGCATACTTCATAAACCCTTTTTTATGTAACATAAATGAGGATGAATTTATAATATCCAAAATACTCCTTTTTAAGAAAAGCGAAGAAGAGTTGGAGTTTTTGGAATTAAAAGAAAAGGTACTGGAAATGCAACATAAAGCTTTGCTATTGCTTGAACTCCGAAAACAAGTACCAGATTTAAAATAACCGCTGTTGAAAACAATTGCGTGCCGTATATTTTCAATTCTTGGTACAACGTATAACTCTGGGTCTTTGTACTCTACAAGGAAATTCGTAAAGTAAAAATACCGTTCACAATTAGTTGCATTCGCGTACCTGATAATATTGAAAGTTATAAAAACTGTTCGCATACGCAAAAAACTAGCAAAGTAGGGGAAATCGAGAGAGCAAAATGGCATTTCATTTTGAGGGAAAGCTGCTAGTTTCCGCTGGAAAAATGTTTCCCAATAGCAATTTGCCAACAAGAAAACAGTTGATCAAAAACAGCTGGTTGGAATTTACGCAAATCCCTAAATTTAATTTGATGGTTTGGAAGTTAAAATAGTAAAATGCGACTAATTAAACTTGTAAGGAGAAAGTAATTATTCGTTTAGTCAGTGAACTGTGTCAGGATAGGACTTCGGGATTTGTTTACTTACGTTTTCGATTTTATACTTTTGAATGTAAATAAAATTTCTATCAGCTGTTCGTCTAACTTGCAAGTTTCTGCAAATTTTCTGTTCGCGTTCTATTTTGGATTTTGAAAATTTGGCCAAAATGGATCTTTTGAATTTTCTTTAATATCTATCTTACGTACATTAGAATAATAATAAAATCAATGTTTCTCATTTCTAATAATAATTTAATTCAAAAATAAAATTTTTGTTTTTGTTGTTTTCGTGGCTCTTTGTAGCATTTAGAATTTACATGTGGCTCTTTTCGGCCTCTGGTATAAGCGATTCGAGTGTTATATTTTTTCTAAATCCGAGCAGCCGTTTCGCATAATCTAATTTCAAAAAGTAAAACCCTAAGGGCTAATGGCTTTATTTTCACCTCTCATATTTCAGAAATAAACAGGCAGGTTATACTTTTCATTTCTAAGTGAATTTCTTTAAAGCTAAAATTGAGTTCGAAGCGAATTTGGTTTAAATTCAATCGGAAGTGAATTGCAGAACCTATCTGAAAGCCTTTTCAAACCCACTTCGATTGATATTCATCCTTTAAAAAAAAAAACATTTAATTTATTAAGTAATTTGAAAGCAGTTTATAAAATACGTAGCAACCCTCTAAATATATTTCAGAAATAAAGCTTTTTCAATCTCATTACGATTGACACCCATATTTTAATATTTCATTTAACTTTTTAAATAATTTGAATTTTTAACAGGAGACAACCTTCTGCAACACCTAAAATATATTTCTAGTGTTCAAACTAAAGTTTTCTTAACACTCCTTCGTTTGACGCCAATATATACACCCAAATTTTAGGTAATAGCCTTAACTTAAGTTAAGCTGAATTTTTTAAACAATTGACAACCCTCGTAAATATATCTCGGAAATAAAGCCTTTTCAAAGGCATTTCACTGATACCCTTCTTTTAATAACTCATCCAACTTATTAAATAATTTTAATGCCACTTTATAAGTACGTGACAACCCTCTTCAAATTCTAGTTCAAATTCTAAATGTTGAAACTCAAGTTTTCTTAACACTTCCTTTTTGGTTGTTGTTGTTTCCGACAGGGTGGGTGTATGATGTATTATGGAACGAATTTCCGTCATCCCTTGTCAAATTTGGTTTGGAGACAAACCGGTTTCGGCGTTGTGCCATCTTCAGTGTCATTTTTCGTTCTGCATAATTTTTGTTGGTTGCTCGTATTTATACTCCTTGTTAACTACCTCTTTCTTTTGTTAGGTACGTCTTTTTAGTTTTGCAGTGTTTGCGGTACTCAATAGGTAGATGAATTGTTTTGGCTCGTTTTTGACGGCAGGTAGAAGTCCGTGATTTTTACCCCCTTTGTTTTTGCAGTCGGTGTATTCCCTTCCATATCTGTCCTTAATATTTTCTTGTTGTCATTCTTCTTCTTGTACAGTAGTTTTAGAGGTTCAAACAGTACGTCCGATGCAGTATTTATTTGCTCATTTATTATTTGTCCTTTGAAGGTCTTCTGTTTATATATTTCCATATTTTCTAATATATTCAATCTTTGTCCTTTATGTTGTACACGGAGAAGTTCTGTTGTTTGTCCAATCTTCATTGGTGTGCATTTATTTTTGATCATGTGATTCGCGAAGTTCGATTCTATTGCAGCCTCTGGTTTTCGTTTTTTCTTATTATAATCCCTTATGTGTTCTCGATACCTTGTTCTTATATTTCGCCCTGTTTGTCCTATGTAACTGTGTCGGCACTCACAGGTTAACTTGTAAACACCCTGTTTATCTAGCGGGTCTTCCTCGCTTATTTTCTCTTTCAATATATTTCCCACTGTGTTCCTTGTTTTAAATGATGTCTGAATGTCGTACTTATGAAAGAATTTGGCAAGTTTGTAAGATGTCTTTCCTGTGTAAGTTAGAGCTGCCCAAGTTTTTTTATTGTTTTCCTCTTTGCTAGTCTTTTTCGATTTTGTGTCCTTTCTTAACTTCTCCACCAGGCCTCTCCTATATCCGTTATTTTCCGCAATGGCATATATTGTATCCAGTTCCTTCTTCTTCTTAACACCGCTTCGCTTCATATTTCAAATAACTTGCGTGAAACTTAATTAAATTCGACTTTTTAAACACATGGCAACCCCGGTAAATATAGTTCAGAAATAAAGATTTTAATTTTAATAACACAGGTCCACAAAAAAAATCGATGAAAGGTTACTTTGACCAAACCTAGTCTGTTATATGTTTTTGGGGTCGCTGAACACGAATCTGAAGTCCGTTTATGGAGCACATCTGCATTTTTTTCTAACCTCAAAAAACATCTCGCATTTTACGCGACAGAGAAAATCCGAGGTGTTTTTTGAGGTTAGGAAAAAATCTTTCATCAATTTTTTTTTGTTGACCTGTGTAATTCATTTAACTTTTTTAATATTTTGAATTTGATTTTTAACACAACACAAAAAAATTCTTAGTGTTTAAACTAAAGACTTCTTAGCACTCTTTTGTTTGACATTCATATTTCGACATTTCATATAACTTGTGAATAACTTAACTAAATTGGACATTTAAAGCAGGTGGCAACCCTCTTTAAAATATTTTCAAACTACTACCTTCTGATCTCTCTTTCGGTTGGCACCCATATGTTGAACCATATTTCTCCTAACTAGTTCCTCTAATTCAAATTGAATCTGATTTTTTTAAACAGTGGCAACCCTTCTCAAGTTGAGTTAAGAAACATAGATTTTCGGAATCATTCCGATTGCCACCCATTTTGTAATAATTGATTTTTTTTTAATAATTTGAATATAATTTTTTAAAATGTGACTACTTTTTTCAAAAAAGTAAAACGTTATTGCATATCTGTAGTCCAAGCCTTTTAATTTGGGACCTCACTTTGGAAAATCGAAAGAACGGTGCGATTATGATGGCATTTCTTATTAAATAATTTCAATTAAATTGTTCTACAGGTGGCAACTCTGTTCGAAAAAATAAAACCAGTTTGTACATCTAAAAATCACTTCGCGTATTATATATATATTAGTGTTGGGCAGTATCGATACCAAAAGTACTTAGAACTTGTTTCTCAAAAGGATCGACCGCACTCGATTTTTAAAAGTATCGATACTGAGTACTCCAAAGAACGCAGTGCTCACAAAAGAACTTGAAAGTACTCAACACTCTGTTCTCAGGATCGATTCAATGTACTCAGTATTAAGTGTCGAATAGGTACTGTGTTTTATTTACATTTACCGGTATTCAGAAATGATTGTACTCAATTTGAAGTTTCAATAGTTTTCAAGTATAATACTAGTTTGAAAAAAGTGCTGCCAGCTTGTGAGATTAGCGATTAGATCTTTCTTAAGTGGATATGCATTTTTAATGTAATTCTCAAATCACTCCTCGCTAATCATTGAAATGTTACTAACTGGTGCATATTTAAAGAAAGTACTCAGACTCTCCAAAATACCCGATCCTTAAAAGTGTCGATACCAAAGAACTCTATCTTCAAAAGTACTCGATACTTCCTAACACTAAAATATATATACCTTGTTTACACCAATGTAGGAAATTCAATTTTTTTGGAATTTCGAATATTGCCCAGCCATTCGGTTATTCGATTCGAAATTTGGTGGTGCAAATTCGATTTAATTCGAGTTTTCTGGAATTTTCCAAATTTTTTTTTTAAGTGAAACTTAATCGAGTTCGGACTTTGTCAATGTTATTGTGGCTTATTAACATTTTATTGTGAAAAAGCAACAAAGTCTAAGCGGTAGAAGTTATAGCAGCTATTTCTGAGATCACCACATCTCATCAGACTTCTTTTTTCTAGACTTCAGCAGGGATCGAACCTGCGTAATAGAGGTGGAAAACTATCGATAGTATTGACTATCGATATATGCCGATAGTATTGATGAACACTATCGATATATCGATACTATAGGTCATATTTCATTTATAAAAAAACATAATTTTTATTAAAAGAAGCCGTTTTATGAAATTAAATGTACTATATATTGTGCAATTTTATTTGTTTGCATAAACATTTTGCTGAAAAACCTTCAGTTTTGTTCGGCGATCGTTAAAGTTAATCTGACCTTGCTGAAAACTCTCTCTGATTCATCATCTGTTGAATCCAAAGGTATTTGATACCACATACTATATATGTATATTATATATAGTACTAGATCGCCCTCACCCGCTTCGCTGAGTGTATGAAAATTTTGCGTGCTAGATTGGGTAAAATCTATTTCAAGAAAAGTCAATTCAAAAACAGGAGGTTTAAAATTTGTTTAACCATCTTCAAAATATTTTCAAACTATAACTTTCTTAAACTTCTCACGTGTCATACTTTTTCAACTCAATTGAGATTTTAAACATATGGAAACCTTTTACATGTAGTTTTGAAATTAAGCCCTTTTAAAATCATTTTGATTGATTCCCATATTGAAATAATTCATTTAAATTATTGAATAGTTTGAATTTAACCTTTTAAACAGTTTGCAACCTTTTTAAACCTCTTTCGTCTAACACTCATATTGTGATACATATTCAAAACCATTTCGATTCATACCAATCTATACCAATATATGTATGTATGTATGTATATTTTGAAAGCCGTTTTTTGTGTTCGCAAAGCTCGAGAACGGCCGAACTGATTTTTTTTAAATTCCTGACACCAGATTCAGACGTCCCAAGGATTATTATAGGCTAAAATAATGTTCGATATATAGAGTGGGCGTGGAACCTCGCATAAAAACCGAATTTTTCATACCGAATATCTACGGAAATGTTCATGGTAGAGTACTGGAACTTGGTGTGGAGATGTATGAAATCGATCTTATACTCATGGAGAAAAACGGGCTATTTGAAAAGAGGGTGTAGCGCCGTACAAACGTATATATAATTCATCTGTATGTGTGTTTGTGAGTGAAATCCTCCTAAATGCTCGCACGGATTTTAACGATGTTTTTTGTGTGTTTTTGAGTAACTCTCTGGATAGTGTAGATTCGGAAATTCACCCGCCAGTTGGCACTGGAGCTAAGTTATTACTAAAAATCTTATTGATGATCCACTTTGGCTAATATTCAAAATATGTATTGGTAACGGT
>NW_016157425.1:56820-102850 GCF_001687245.7 Rhagoletis zephyria | reverse complement strand
CTGATAACCTCCTCCTTTTTTGGAAGTCGGTTAAAAATTCGATATACTCAATGGTGCAACAGGTTTATTTATTCTGACATTCACGGCACCTTTTCTAACTTGGCGATTATTCGTAATCACTCCAGCGCCACGTGGCAGCTCTTTGCAATAGTATTGCCTTATTTTTTTTTTTTTTTTTTTTTTTGTATGTATGTTACCGCATAACTTTGGATCACGTCAACCGATTTCTTTTTGCATCGGAAAGGTAGTGTCTTAGAGGTGGTTCCATGCTAATTTAGTTTAGATCCGATCATTGGATCATGAAATATATATAGATATATATTTTTTTTAAGTCGGTTTTTTTTGCTAAAAATTACTTGTTATGTGTTACGATTGGGACAATGTGCGTGATTTTTGCCAGTATTGTTATGCCTTAAAGCTTCATTCGTAGGGTTGAGTTGTGCAGGGGTAAATCTCAAATCACCACCGATAAATCAACCGCCAAAATCATCGCGCGCTTTTTACTGTAATAAATTCCAGGAAAAAAAGTTTATTTTCACTTAAATTGCTTTACTGAAACTTACGTTTAAGGTATTTCGTCTGAAATAAGTCTATGAATATTGGATTTCTGCAGAACAATTATACGCATCCATTTTGAAATTGCCACCAACTATACGATAAAGTTTCTTGGGCAGATTTACCATAGAACCGGATCATTGTTGGCGCCAAGGAGTGAAGAGGAAATGTTCTTCAAATTTATTTCGCTGTGAGATTAACCGTTCTATGAAATGTTAGAGAATTTCAAGAACTTCATCATGGACATAACGCTTGCGTTAGGCTATTTAAGGCAGAAAACGACCACCAAATCATAATCTTAGCCGATGAGCGTGCCAATGGAAATCGTAAACGTGAATTGTTGGTGAAAATGTTGGACCAAAAAGTTTCAATAAAAAAAAAAAAATTTTGTGCGGGACGAAGTTCGCCGGGTCTGCTAGTATTATAATATTTCATTTAAGTTGAATTTTCAAAAAGGTGGCAACCCTTGTGAAAGACTTCAATATTATTAAAAACTTTAAAACTAAAGGTTTCTTAACAATATTTTGTTTGACGACCATATTTTAATTCTTCAGATGGCTTGCGTATAATTATTTAAATTTTAATTTTCAAACAGGTGGCAAGCCTTTTCAAAATATATTAAACTACAGCTTTTTAAGCCTCTTGACATCCATTTTTTGTTTAAGATAATTTTCAAATAGATAACTCCCTTAATTGAAGTTGAATTAGATTTTTTAAAAGGTGGCAGCCCTCATCCATGAGTAGATAATGATTTTATATATCTCCATGCCAAGTTCCAGTAATCTACCAAAAATATTTCCTGAGAAATACTGTATGAAAAATTCCGTTTGTATGGGAGGTGCCACGCCCTCTTGCCTAATCGAGATTAAATTTATCCTATATTTTAAGTTGGGCTAAATAACAGCAGTGTACAAAATTTCATGATGATCGGTTGAATAGTTGAAGCGTGAAAGCATAGCAAACAAACAAACTCACTTTCGGATTTATAATATTAGTAAGGATGTGGTATCAATAACATTAAACAAATTAATAAAACATTTACCATTAACTTTTCTGAACAGTTTAAGATCCCTGATTACCATTAAGAAAACTGCTTTATTTGCTCCTTTTTACGTTGACTTTCATTATCATATGCATATCGTTAACACAAGACCATAATGTTTTAAAAGGTATACCTGCAATTTTTATCACACAAAAGGGGTTGCAATTAGGGATGCGCGATTAATCGATTAATTAATTTTTTGATTAATCATAATCATGACGCTAAGCATAATAAGCAGCGCTGCGATAGATTTACTTTCCTTAGGTTTCGAAAAATAATTCCAAACTGCAGAAATTTTACTTTTTTTTTGGCGTGGAGAATGCGCGAAAATACAGACATAGCTTTTCGATTCCCCCTTTTTCGTGTAATAAGAACTACCAAATCCTCATTCTCATTGGTAAGAGTTATCAAGACCCATCGTTTTATTCATTATTTGTTATGTGCCCCCAAGGGAGACAGTTTTCTTATTGGTCTTGCATTACAGCCGATAGTATCGATAGTTTTAAAACATCGATAGTATTTTTTTAAAAGACAAACCATCCATATATCGATAGTATCGTCGATATTTTTCCACCTCTACTGCGTAATCGATGTGCAAAGTCAGAAGCGTTAACCATTGAGATATGTATGCACACCCCGTAAACTCTTGTTGCTAAGTAGTTTTCAAAAAAGTCGAAAAAATAGTTAAAATAAATGTCTGAGCGAAATTAAAGGTTAAGACATATATATTAAAATTTCTTTGGAAATATTTTCGTAGGATATTTTTACCCTTTAGCTCCCGCCTAAAAGGCTCATTTTGACCCTTACTTCAAAAAATCTCGCAAAAAGCAAATTTGGCAGATCGTTAGTGGATTGATATATCCTAAAAAATTATTCTCCAGAAAATTTTACTAGGGGTCTTCTCAGGCAAAAGCTTCATGCTACCAACGTAAAAGCCTCTAAAAATTTAAAATAAAAAGTCAACAAATAACCTAGTTAAAAAAAAAAAATTTTTTTAAATTGAGTTTGGAATAACAGTTCCTTCTTGGCACAGATTTTTTGTTTCAATGCATCAGATCGAAAAACATGTATTTTTTTACTGGAATCCCTAAGAAAAATGTAGTGCCACACACAGTGATGGCAAATTTAGTTAGAAAGAAGAAAGTTTATTTTTTGGCAATAAAGACGAAGTTCGCTTTTTTCATAAAAATTCGATTTTATCCGAAATTTAGCAACACAAAGTTCGATTTTAAAAGTTCGCCATTTTGGAGCTAAAATTCGAATATCGAAGCTTCGGATATCGAATTTACCCATCCCTAGTTTATACCTGTGTCTAACCTGAAAACAAAATCGAGTCAATACACTTTTAAATTTCTGATCGTATTGAAATTTGGTTTGTGCTTCCGTTTTGAATCACAGCGAACTGGATCAAACGCTTTATGTGACGGTATAAAAAAGGTAATAGATATGCTCAATTAGACTTCATGAAATATTTAATTGAATTGGACCTGGTAGAAATTGATAAAGTTCTTACCGAGATGAACTTATGTAGTCATATAGTGGGCGGTGTCGTGCCCATTTTCCGAAAATCTATAACAATCTTATTTCTAGTTAAGATATTGTGGTAAGTACTAACTTGGAGTAAATAAGTGTGTTTATTTATTATTGAAATATCCGTAGGTGTTTAAGCGACAGTGAACCCGACAACGCACTTGTGTTTAAAAGCGATAAGGTCTTTCTTAAGTGGATATGCATTTTTAATGCAATTCTCAAATCTCTCCTCGCTGCATATCTTCTTCTTCTTCTTTATTGGCGCTGTAACCGACTAAGCGATTTTGGTGGAGTCCAAAACACCCCGCCAGTCATTTCTCTTCTGTACTAACTGACGCCAATTGGAAATGCCAAGTGAAGCCAAGTCCTTCTCCACCTGCTCTTTCAACCGCAGAGGAGGCCTTCCTCTTCCTCTGTTACCAGCATCGCGGCCCGCGTTGAATACTTTCACAGCGGGAGCGTTTCTGTCCATTCGAACGACATGGCTAAGCCAGCGGAGCCGCTAAATTTTAATTCGCTGCACTATGTACATATCGTTGTAAAGCTCATACAGCTCATCGTTAAATCGTCTGTGGTATTCGCCATCGCCAACGCGTAACGGTACGTAAATCTTTCGCAGAATCTTTGTCTCGAAAACTCCAAGAGCCGCTTCATCAGATGTTTTCATTGTCCATGCCTCCGCGCCATACACCAGCACAGGCATGATGAGTGACTTATAGAGTGTGATCTTTGTACGACGTGAGAGAACTTACTTCTCAATTGCCTACTCAGTCCAAAGTAGTACTTGTTGGCAAGAGTGATTCTCCGTTGGATTTCAAGGCTGACATTATTATTGGTGTTAATGCTGGTTCCCAAATAAACGAAGTCGTATACTTTTTCAAACTTGTAACTGTCACCAGTGACGTGGGTGCCAATGCGCGTATGCTCTGACTGTTTGTGTGATGACAGGAGATAGTTCGTTTTGTCCTCGTTCACCACCATACCCATTCGCTTTGCTTCTCTATCCAATCTCGAGAAGGCAGAACAGACGTAGCCCTTGTTTTTACCGATAATATCGCTGTCGTCGGCATACGCCAGCAATTGTACACTCTTGTAAAGTATTGTGCGTGAGCGGTTCAGTTCTACGGCTCTTATTATCTTCTCCAACGTCAGATTAAAGAAATCACAAGAGAGGGAGTCACCCTGTCTGAACCCTCGTTTGGTATGAAACAGCTCGGAGAAGTCCTTCCCTATTCTGATGGAGCTGGTGGTATTGCTCAACGTCATTTTACACAGCCGTATTAGTTTCGTGGGGATACCAAATTAAGACATCGCGGCATAAAGACAACTTCTCTTCGTGCTGTCGAAAGCGGCTGTGAAATCGACAAATAGATGGTGCGTGTCGATCCTATTCTCGTAGGTCTTTTCCAAGAATTGGCGTATTGTTAATACCTGATCTATTGTGGATTTGCCAGGCCTAAAGCCACACTGATAATGTCCAATCAGTTCGTTGACGGTGACCTTCTGTTTTTCGCACAATACACTAGATAAGACCTTATAACCTATGCTTAGAAGGCTGATTCTGCGGTAGTTAACACTTAAATTCCAGTCGTTTGACATGCGTTCATCTGACCATATTCTGCATAAGAGTTGATACCTGCACCTTATCAACTCCTCCACCCAGTAGGGTGGAAAAGTGTTCTATCCATAATTCAAGTACGTTCTGGACATCGGTCACTAGGTCTCCATTGTTGTTCTTAAACGAGTTTTCCCTGCTTTTGAAACCTTCCGTAAGTCGCCTAACCTTCTGGTAAAATTTTCGGGCGTTTTTCCTGTCGGCTAGCATTTCAAGCTCTTCGCACAAACGGATTTCGGCCTATCTCTTCTTATTGCGGCAAATACGTCTCGTTTTCTTCTTCAGTTCCCCATAACAGTCCCACATGGCTCGTGTTGCGCCCGTCGCAGCGTGGTCCTATAGGCGGTGTCTTTTTTCTCTGCGGCTTCTTGACATTCCTCATCATACCAGTTGTTCTTTCGGGCTCGCTGAAATCCAACTACTTCTTCGGCGGCGGTACTTAATGATCGGGAAATGTGGTTCCACTGCTCGATTATGTCGGATTGATGAAGAGTGCTCTCAGAGAGCAGGTGTGGGAGTCGAGTGGCGAATAAATTGACCGTTTGATGTGATTCCAGCTTTTCGACGTTAAGCTTTCCTGCATTGCTGGGCGCAAATTTTTTGCAGCACAGAGGCGGGTGCGTATTTTGGCTACAACAAGATAGTGGTCCGAGTCGATGTTTGGCCCTCGGAGTGTACGTACGTCTAAAACGCTAGAAGAATGCCTTCCGTCTATCACAACGTGGTCGATTTGGTTTCTCATTTTTAGATCTGGAGGCAGCCATGTAGCTTGGTGGATGTTCTTATGCTGGAACCTAATATTACATATTACCATGTTTCGCGCCTCGGCGAAGTCGATCAGCCGCAGTCCGTTGTCGGACGTTTCGTCGTGGAGGCTGAATTTTCCGACAGTTGCGCCAAAGATCCCTTCCTTGCCCACCTTGGCATTAAAATCGCCGAGAACGAATTTAACATCGTTTCGCGGGCAGCGCTCATATGTACGCTCTAAGCGCTAATAGAAGAGATCCTTGGACGCCTCGTCCTTCTCTTCCGTCGGGGCATGTGCGCTGATCAGCGAGATGTTGAAGAATCTCGCTTTGATGCGGATTGTGGCTAGATGTTCGCCCACCGGGGTGAACGCCAGCACTCGGCGCGGAGTCTCACTCCTACCACGAATCCAACACTGAATTTGCACTATTTTACGTGGAAACTGTAGTAGACGTCGCAAGTCTTCCCACTTACATTTCCTTGCCCCGTCCATCGCATTTCTTGGATGGAGGTGATGTCAGCATTTGTCTTCCCGAGGACATCAACCAGCCGGGTAGACCTTCCCCGTTAGGGGTCCAGATATTCCAGGTGCATACACTTAAATCATAGTCCTTTATACGTTCGTCATCAAAAAAAGGGGGTCTCATCCGAGGCTGTTTGTTGTTTTTCATTGGGCGGGGTTTTAACGTGGCGGGACCCAAACAAAGCGCACGCGAAGTTTTACGCATTCTCACTTTAGCTCGCTCCCAAACGGGTGTTTGGTTGCTACCCAGAGGATACGTGGATATAAATATCCGGACGCTGTGAGCTGCGATTTGAACCGTACGCACAAGAATCGCTTCTGGCCACTCCCAGGTGAATGGCAGTCAAAATTTTTTCAATTCTGCGCACGGAACCACCCTCTTCGCTGCATATAGGGAAGTGATAAGTCGCTCGAATTTTCAGCCATGGTCAAAGCTTACCCAGCTTTGCTATCACACGGCGCTTCAAGCATCGCTCACACTCCACTTCCGGAGCAATTTTCTGCATGGTGGTAAGCTACGGCTTACAAGCCGCACAGGGGTTCTGCATGAATGCATCGCTGAATAAATCCCAGCTCATTGCACAGCAGCCTACGGCAGCTAGAACATGACTCCTCTTATGGAGTCACCCAACTTATACATGGTAGAAGGGTCACATCTTGTGCTACCGCTTCATCGGCCTCTCTTTCTCTCATATCAGGCATATGCAATGCCCCTTATTCTCTAACTCGATTACAACCACTCGATCCAAATGGATCAAAATGATACGTTTTTCATCGAGAGTGGTGTTCTTTAGAAATTTGAGTTCAGCTCAATGAAAGAATTTCCAAACAACACTACTCTGTAGCCTTAAGAATTTCATCTAGAGTAATCCGGTAATCCAATTTCATATCTGATTTTAGTTAAGTATGCAAATGAATTCAACTGTTACAAGAATATAAAAGTTTTATTTTCACTCTGTATTTTATATAAAAACCAAAAAATATTAATAAAAAGTGTTAACGATCTCAATTAAAAATTCAAACTACCATTTTAATTTAAGAATTAGAGGTTTTATTGAAGATTGATACTTTGATACTTAAAGTTTTTTTTCATGATACTTTTGATCCATTTTAGGGAATTTTGTCGATACATTTATTCTGAACGCCGCGGCAACACTGAGTACAACTCTAAACCTGGGCTCGAATCGTAACAGTCGTGAACGAGCAACTCGTCACGTAAAAATGACAAAATCGGATTGTGACAGACGTGAACGAACTTCTTATATCGTAATTCGGTATTATGACAGGCGTGAACGAGTGAGTGAACTTTTCTTTCGTACGTGTTTATTGATATATCTGTACTGTAGTGTTTTCGGACGGTACTAGCTCTTACTGCCAATATAGGAGTATTACATATATGGCTCTGGCACATACCTATCAGGTAATCGCTACCAACTGTTTGTTGATAGCTACCACTTGTAAGGAGCGAGAGGCTTGCAGCCAATTGCAGAGCAGCAGGAACGGCTTTTGTGTCATCGCAGTTTATGTTTGTTTTCGATAAAACATACTAGAATGCCTCCTTGCTTAACCGAAATCTTTTGATGAATCTGCAAGTATAGGAGTAGAGAAGGTAATTTATTTCCTATGTATAATTTCTTACGCGTTGTCGGATAATGCCAATGGATTGCTTCTGCCCCGAAGTTGCTTACGCACAACTCTTTCGTCATTTTCGCTTTCGCTAGAGCTTAAATGAAATAAAAGGCTCGGATCCATTTTAGTTTTGCCGCTTTTCTTTATTTACTTTTCACTTATTTTGACACTTCAATGTCTATTGTGACTTAAAAAAGGAAGAAGAAGAGAAAAATAATCGATAACCAAATAAAAAATAACGATTCGTTCGCCTTCGATTGTTATCATCCGAATGAACAATATTCGATTAAACGATCACGTAATTTGTGTTCGTACGATTGCCGACTCGTTCACGTCTGTCACGATTCGACCCCTGGTCTCCCGCTCTCCCTCAGCTAAACAATAGGAGTTTATGTAATTTCTGAAAGATACCCTTACATAGGAAGTGGGCGTAATTTTATGCCGATTTTAAAAATTTTCAACTTATCGCTTTTCAATACCAGTAATAATTTTACCGAGTTTGGTAGATATTGATGAATTAAAAAAAAATGCCTAATTGTCTTATTTTATGCCAAAATTCCATTCACTTTCCAATTTTCAACAATTTGGATCCAGTTTTTCCGAAAAATCGTAATTTGTGCATTTTTCGAAAACACCGTTACATAGGTGACGGGCATGGTAACCGTCCTATATCACCCGTTTTCAATACCAACCTACCTTAAATGAAGGGCAAACTTCATGTCGAATTTCGTTGAGATATCTAAATTTTCGACTGAGTTATCGTACACACGGACGGACAGACATAGCTAAATCGGCATCTCTTTTCATTCTGAGTATTGTGGTATATATATGTCTATATATATCTCGATTACTTTAGGCTGTTGCAACAACGGTCACGCGAACAAAGTTATAATACATTTGTGCACAAGTACGCTCGGGCTATTATTTATTATACTCGTACCTAACATAATGTTTTTCATTACCGTAAATATTATGTTAGTTGTGAAAAATCTTACTATTCAGGACTGAAGCTGCCAGAAGTTGTTGAAGTTATCAACTCTAAAGGTATGTCGTTCATAATGGTGCATTCATAGCTTGGCTGGAATTTTTCTTGCTCTGCTTGAGGCCGCCTTTGTATTTTTTCGCGATCCTGTTTATGCTTGCGATCAGCACCCTTCAGTTTAAAAACCTAAAACAGAGAAAAAATATACTATTAAAAGATTAGTTTAAGACTTATTGGGTTTTTATGTATCTGCATACAAACATGCATACATACATAAAGAGTTTTCGTAAATATCAAAATAACCAGAGACTGAAAAAAAAGTTATTTTAAAACTGTTTACATCAAAAAGGCATAGTGAAAAAATTATGCTATAGCTTTTTAAAACGTACCATTAGACTCATCTCTCATTGTAGATTGGGATTCCTACATGAATTTTAAAAATTTGACTTTGATAATTTTGAGCGAATAATACCGATTGGTTCTGATTTTTATTTTTTTATATCGCAAAAATAAAAGTTACAAATTTGCCTTTTATTTTTTGAGCAGAAAGTAATAGGTAATTTATGCCTTTACACCGTTCGCGCGATTTTTAAAAATCAGATGCCATATAAAAGTGCTTGGCCTACAGGTCTGCAGGACGTCTTATTTTTTTAAAAAGGGTGGCCATTTGTTAAAAATTAGTTATTTTTGTGCAGAGTATCCGATTTAAAAACGTTCTCTCGAACTAAGTATCAAATGAAAAGTATTGGCCTACAGACGTGCTTTCGCTTTAATGTTTTTTTAAAGGTTTGCCACCTAATTATAAATCGTATTGCCTGATGTAAATTTTGAGCTAATGGGCAACCCTCGAACAAATATATACATATATTTATAAAACATTCTTTCTCTACCTTTTAGTTTAATACTAATATTGGATACCATCATTAAATTACTAACCGTTCATCGCTATAGACCTTTTTCATTGTTAACTAGGGGAAACCCTCCAAATTTGCATACACTAAACAGAATCTTACCGAACTCCATTTCAATTGATACCAATATTGGATATCCTTAAACATTATTTGAAACGCGCAACATTTTCTGACGTAGGTGGCAACTATGTATATTAAAAACACGATCATATTAATTTAGTTTAAAATCTTTTTGTTTGAAGCCCACTTTGTAACATTTTAATTAACTAGAATATTTCAATCAATAATTATAAACTAGGTGACAACCCTCGATAATTCGCATACATTTACACAAAAGCCCTCTCAACTAGCTTTCGTTTTATAGCAATATCGAATATCCTTACTTACACTACTTACCGTTAGGGCATGAATTTTCATGCACTAAAAAATACGAAATATGTGCTTAAAAAATGCAACAAAAAATTAAAAATATGCATGAAAAACAAAAAAAATGCGTTATAAATTAAAAAAAATGCAGTAAAATCATTATATAAGCCTTCAGTTGATTCATACGTTTATTGAAGTTTTTAAAGATAAATAAAGTTAGGTACAAAAAATATTTCATTCAATTTTGCTTTTAGCAAATACGTACATTTCAATACACGGATGTATATTTGGGCCAATACACTCTGACTAGTGGGACATTTTACTCCAGAATGTGATCAATTGTGAATTTTAACTATGCGAAATATATTTTTTAACATAAGTCGATAACTAATGTATGAAATTGCTTTAACAAAAATACCAAACGATTTATTATTTTTATGTATCTACCATTTTAATGAATGTGACTGGTGGGACACTGAAAATAACTCTATTTTACCCTTGTGCACTAAAAGATTAATTTTAGCCAAAACAATTTTCACGAACGATGTAGTTGTGTTATGAAATATGAATTATACGCTTTTGTTTTCAATAAAATTGAGGTTTGTATAATCTTCATAGAAATATTAAAAAATATTTAAAATTGTGACTGGTGGGACATCACAAGGAGTTTCCATAGACAAAAATTACAACTTATTTTGATTTTTTTAATATTTTCCCACAGGTTAATGAAATGTAGGCATCTAAAAAGAGGTTACTGAAATAGAGATAATTAGGGCATATTTAAGTTTATGTCGTTTTCCTCTTTTCTATGGAATGACCCATAAGTAGAAAAATTCAGTCTTAAAATACTAGTATATCACATAATTTGGCTCAATCTTTAGTTAGCTACTCATTAGCGTCCACAATAAAATATTTTTTCATATTCTCAAAAAGAAAATTTCCCTGGTTCGATCATAAAAAGCTCTTATACATAGAACCAGTTCGCTTGGAGTATATTCAATTTGTAAAACACTTTTTTCATTACTCAAATCAAAAAAGGTCGCAATATCCTTTTATTTTTTAAATCCTTGATTTTTCTCCAAAATTTTCTCTGGGATAAAATTGTTACTAAAAATTGCCTTCTAATGGTTTACAGAGTGGCCCGGAAACATGAAAAACCAATACTTTTATGTTTGCCAATAGATTTCGCACTACATCGAAAATAAATGATAGCCGTGTTCACACTAACCTCCGTACTTCGTCATGAGGAGTTTTACGTGTATTTTGTTTGTGTAAAGCTGCCAACTAACGAATTTACAAAATTAAATATCCGTAAAAGTACGAACTAGAGAAATATGCACGATTTGCAGATTTGTAAAGTTTTCAAGAGTCAATATAATGCAAAATATGCGAAATATGCGAAAAATATGCATTTATGACTAAAATATGAAAAATATGCAAAAAACATTTGAATGCCATTTCTAAGATAATTTCATGATTCGCATAGATACTTGATCTATTTCGCTTTACCTAAGTCCAAGAAAAACATGTAGTTATTTGGATAGATTTCCATGCCGTACTTACCATTCATAGGTATACATTTGTTTAATAACAGGTCTATTCTGCANTTTGGATAGATTTCCATGCCCTACTTACCATTCATAGGTATACATTTGTTTAATAACAGGTCTATTCTGCACGTTACCGAAGATTTTGTAACCGGAAAATTTTATTACCAAAAAACGTTACCAGTTCTTGTCACCGCGATTCTAGGTACGTTGGTAATGCAGTTAAAATATTCAGCCATTCAGCTATGAAGAATTGTTTGTACTTTGTTACCAGCTTATGAGATGGTAACAAAATTTACCGGTTACAAGATTACGCAGAATGCGAAAAGGGTTTAAAAATTGACAGTAACTTTATTTACCGGTTACAAACTTTTTATTACCAGCGCAGAATAGACCTGTAAGTGGCAACTGTATTAAAGACACCAACATATTAAATTAGTCTCAAATCCATTTAGCGTGATGCTCATATTGTGATATATTACTGACTATCATATTTCAAAGAAAGCATTTTTAATTGGGCCAAACCAAAAACCAAAGCACGTCTGTGGGTCAATCCCTTTTATTTGACACCTCATTTTAAGACCGATTATATATAATAATAGATTGGCGCTTACACATATGTTAGTGTTTGGCCGAGCTTCTACTCCGATTTGTAGCGTGCGCCTTGATGTTGTCACACAAAGGGACGACCTACAGTTTTACGCCGACTCCGAACGGCGCACTAAGGGGTATTTGAGCCAAAAATCCGGTCAAAATTATTTAGGGGCCTATATTATCTCAAAATATAATAAAAAACAATATCTAATCAATATTTTGGATTTCTTAATAAAAATGCATAAATTAACCAGAAAAAAACATTCTAAAATACAAATAGAAAATTTGATTTTAACCGGAGTCAGTGCCATCCGATTCGCTGTTAACATCCGAATCCTCTTCATTATCATCAATATCTTCAACAGTATTGTCGTCCGACCTATTTAAGTTCGGTGTTGCAGTAATCAAAATGGTTTTTGCCTCGGCCGAAAATGGCAAGATTTTCTTTTTATTCTTCCTCGGACAATTGTCCAATTGGCAGAATTGCTTCTGCCATCACTTGCGCTCCGTGCATCAGAATTTTGTGGACTGTAGGCAGCGTTGCCACAGACAACATTTTTTTCCTACCACTACCTGCGGTACCGCTGCGGAGTTGCAGACCTTTCCGTCCACCATTGTCAGCAAAATATTGTGACTGATTTTTACTGATATTTCACTGTCTACAGTTTTCTTCAGATTTTTAGCTTGATTTTCGATGTACTATATATTTTTTGAAAAATTTTGCCTTTGACTAAAAAAAATTAAAAAGGTTGGGGTGGGTCGGGGGTGATTTTATTTTTCATTCAGATAGGCTAAAGTTCAAACTTTATTACCACATTTTAAATGCAAGGCGACAAAGCTCGACACATAAACAAAAACACTATTGTTTCAAACTTTTGTTAAAAATACCACGTTTTTAAGAAGGAAATTTTCAACATAAGTCTAAATGAGGAACTTTGACGAGAAATTAACTGTAACATATTTTTATACAAAGTACATACCTTCAACATCCATATCCAATAAGAGTTTTTTTGGTAATTCACCATACGAAGACATATTAACATAGAGAAATATGTAAAATAATCAAAAGCGCCGAGAACAAAGACACGCGTTACACACAAAGGCTAGGTTCCGACTGATTATGTGGCCAGACGCAGAAAAACACGCGGGTTTGGGGGCTGTGGGGCGGTGAACCGGTTATCGTACTTACTTAAACATGCATTGTTTGTGTCATTTTATGAATTTTAGAAAAACCACTTTTGACCGGTTTTTTTCCTCAAATACCCCTTAGTGCGGCGATTGTATTTTTATTTGGAATCTGTTTTTCATGGCAGAAATACACTCGGAGTTTTGCCATTGCCTGCCGAGGGGCGACCGTTGTTAAGAAAAAACCTTTTTTTAAATTTTTTTTTTGCGACGTTGATTTGGCCAGGGCTTGAACCCAGGCACTGCGGAGTGGTATCGCGCAATGCTAACCACTACATTACAGCGCCCAGAATCGATAGAACGGCGTAAATCTGATGCTCTACTCAAAAATAAAGCCCTTTTATTTGATACCTCAGTTTTTGTAATACAACGGACGGTGCAGGTTTTATAATTTTAAAAAAGGTGCCAACCCTATTCAAAAAGTCATACATGTACATCTAGAGGCCAAGCCCTTTAATTTGGCACCTCAATTTTGAAAATCGAATAATCGGTGCTAAAGTTACGGTGACCATCTGTCCTTTATTTTAAAGAACAGTCCTTTATTTTAACCCCCTGTCCTTTATCATTTCTTTTTTCAAAATAAACATTGCCTTTTGCTCTTTATTTCTTAAACCGTCCTTTAAATTAGCTCTGCATTTTCAGTGGTAAATTTTTAAACACAGAATATGAAAAATAAAAATGTCCCTTATATATTATAATGAAAACCTTCGCCAGTTCGTTTCGCACCCCACTTAAGGGTTTTTGTTTAACAGGTAATCTTTGCAGAATTTATAAACCTCAGGGAAAGTTGTGCCCAGGATCGTGTTGCACGCTGAGTTTCCAGTTCCATTGAAAGAGAACAATAAACCCCCTGCTGGACAGTGGTTCAAAACTGGCATTTAGTGTTCGTAATTCACTGGAGCCTTAATTTTTTTCACTTAATTTGATTTTTTTTTTATGAATGCTTATAATATGTGCAAGAGACCAGTTGATCCTGATTTATGAATTTTTACTTGATTATATTAAATTTTTTAGTGCAAAATGCAGAAAAAGTGACAATTTTGAAGAAAATGTATTCTCCTGTTCCAGTTAATAAATGTTACATAACAAAGACTAGTTGAAAACAATTGTATGGTTCTCCAAAACGAAAATTTTACAAAAAAAAAAAATTGAAATGTTATAAAAAAATGTTCACCAAAATAATTTTGTTTTTGTTTTTAGTAAAAATTAGTGGAAAAATGAAGACTACGGTGAATTATGAACATTAAATTCCAATTTTGAACCACTGTGTGCTGGCTTCGGCGTGCAGTATGAATTATGGTAAACGCATTTTGGAAGTAAAGGAAGTCTTTGAAAAGGATTTGGCTTCATTTTTCAGAATCAGTTAATTAACTGGTAAATATTTGATTTAAATTAAGATATGGGTAAGGTACTTTTATCATACAAGTTGTATGTATGTATTCCCAAATCATTTTGAAAAAAATGTCCTTTATTTTACGTTGGTTAATATGGTCACCGTAGCTAAAGTGCAAACGTTAACAAAAAATGCGAGCACATTTGAGGGCGCCTAATTAGATCTACATGTAAGATACTAAACGTTAAACAGGGATCACACGATTTATACATTTGTACGGATTTGTACAAATCGTGTAATCCCTGCTTAACATATGTATGTGCGTTACGCTGCGATCGACATTCGCATGACGAATGCGAATGCAAATGTTCGCAACATCCCTGGTTTGTATATAGATTTGATTTAACCCTGGTATTTGGGTATTATGGGGTTATTAGAATGCAGATAGGAGCTTCAAAACTATCACATGCGGTTTTTTCCCTTCAAATAATTTTCCAATTATAAAAATATACAAAACTTAGTTTTCCACAATAATTTTACAGAAGAGGCTAATGAACTGCGTGATAAACTTGACTTAAGAATAGGGCTGCCAGAGGTCCCGGTTTTCCCGGACATGTCCCCCGGTTTTAGACTATTTGTCCCGGTGTTCCGGTCCAACCTTAAAATGTCCCGGGTTTCGTTTTAGTGTCCCGGTTTTTGATTTGATTGCACAAATTTGAATAAAAGTTCAAAAATCACTACACTAAGGGGGAAAAACGCGTTGTAATATTCAGGAAAATGTTATAAATTCACTGCGGGAAATAATGCATAGTAAACATGAATATTTTCTATTTGATTATCGTTTAAAAATGTTGGTATTTAAAAATAATACTTTCATAACACGCACGCGTGGTGTTAATTCAAACTCAACTGGCTGTAGCTGAGTGCGCGACGATGCTTGCCACAATTTGCTAATTTCCAGAGGGTCAGCGTTCAATTCCCATTACAACCAGCATGGAATTTAAATATTTTTTTAACTTAATTATGAAAAAGCAATCGGTAATTGCAAATCGCTTAATTTTAATATGGGCGTATTTGAATTGAATATTTCTATACTAAATACTAAAATTTGTATACTTAAATGTATAACGAGTTGGGTTGGTACTCTTTCATATGCGTGTTTTTTTAATTTAGCACGCTTTTTTAATTCTAAACCTCTTTCTCTCAGTGCACCGGTTTAATTTGTGAAATAGTCACATTTCGAGATAGTTGAACTTTGCACAAGTAATAGTTGATGATTAGTATATCGATGGCTGAGTGAAAGATCGACCTATCTCGGCAGCCAGTTCGAAAACGCCCTATCTCAGAAAAAATTTCAACAACGCTAAGAACACCCTACTTCAGAATTTGATTGAAAAACGCCCTAGCTCAGTATTTGGTTGAAGAACGCCCTATCTTAGATGCTGATTCAAAAACACCCTATCTCAGCTTATTTTCAATGTATNTAGGGCTGCCAGAGGTCCCGGTTTTCCCGGACATGTCCCCCGGTTTTAGACTATTTGTCCCGGTGTTCCGGTCCAACCTTAAAATGTCCCGGGTTTCGTTTTAGTGTCCCGGTTTTTGATTTGATTGCACAAATTTGAATAAAAGTTCAAAAATCACTACACTAAGGGGGAAAAACGCGTTGTAATATTCAGGAAAATGTTATAAATTCACTGCGGGAAATAATGCATAGTAAACATGAATATTTTCTATTTGATTATCGTTTAAAAATGTTGGTATTTAAAAATAATACTTTCATAACACGCACGCGTGGTGTTAATTCAAACTCAACTGGCTGTAGCTGAGTGCGCGACGATGCTTGCCACAATTTGCTAATTTCCAGAGGGTCAGCGTTCAATTCCCATTACAACCAGCATGGAATTTAAATATTTTTTTAACTTAATTATGAAAAAGCAATCGGTAATTGCAAATCGCTTAATTTTAATATGGGCGTATTTGAATTGAATATTTCTATACTAAATACTAAAATTTGTATACTTAAATGTATAACGAGTTGGGTTGGTACTCTTTCATATGCGTGTTTTTTTAATTTAGCACGCTTTTTTAATTCTAAACCTCTTTCTCTCAGTGCACCGGTTTAATTTGTGAAATAGTCACATTTCGAGATAGTTGAACTTTGCACAAGTAATAGTTGACGATTAGTATATCGATGGCTGAGTGAAAGATCGACCTATCTCGGCAGCCAGTTCGAAAACGCCCTATCTCAGAAAAAATTTCAACAACGCTAAGAACACCCTACTTCAGAATTTGATTGAAAAACGCCCTAGCTCAGTATTTGGTTGAAGAACGCCCTATCTTAGATGCTGATTCAAAAACACCCTATCTCAGCTTATTTTCAATGTATTTTCCTTTGAGAAAGGGCGTTTTTGAACCGAATTCTGAGATAGGGCGTTATTCAACCAAATTCTGAAGTAGGGTGTTTTTCAATAATATTCTGAATTAGGGCGTTTTTCAATCAAATTCTGAAGTAGGGCGTTCTTGAAAAGTTTTCTGAGATAGGGCGTTTTCGAACTGGCTTCCGAGATAGGTCGATCTTCCACTCAGCCATCGATATGTACACTGAGGGAAATAATGCATAGTAAAAATTAATACTTTATATTTGATTATCGTTTAAAAATTTTCGTATTTAAAAATAACATTTGCATACAAAATTTATTGTGTCTGTGCTTTAGTTGTGATAAGTTGTTTTGTTTTGTTGGCGTGATCTCATGATCTCATGTTTTTATGTTTTTGTTTTTGTCTGTCAAAATAAAATTTCCCTACATCCTTTCGCACGTCGAAATGAAAGAGAAGGGAGCGAGAGGCCCTCCCTAAAGTGTCCCGGTTTTGCAACAGAGATAACTGGTAGCCCTACTTAAGAAGCATATTAAAAGACTGTCAAAAATGTTTAATCACCCTAACCGAAGAACTTTTGAAACGATTACCTAATCAATTCAATACTTTAAAAAAAGCTTTGATTTTATCACCAAAAAGGTGTGTGAATCACAAGAGGGCGAGTTCGAGGGACCTGCCAATTCACTATTTGACTTTGAAGGAAAGAAAAGCAGCAGAAGCTGAATATTTAAATATTTTAACTTTCCCATGGTTCAACTCTTCTCAGAACCATTGTTAGGGTCTAAAAACTGCTTAGGGACTGAAAACCGCAACAGGCAATCAAATGTTTGGAAATATAAGTAAATTCATATTATTATCTTTGTCGCACTAACATGCTTTATGGAGCGCATTTTTTCCATAATGAATTCAACAAAAACTAATGCCGATTACCGAAAAATGCAACCTTCTCTTTGCCCTTTACGCACTAACACTAAGAAGAGGGAGATGAGAAGGCAACATTTTTTGTAGAAACGTAATCGCCATAAGATTCGAAATAGGATGAGGTTGAAAGCCTTAATTCAATAGTTCGAATAAAGTGTTATACGAAGGCTAATAGTTTCTGCTGCAAAACGTTTCCAATATCAAACAGTATGTTATCAAGGTTGAATAGCTCAATATATGACAACAGAAATTCAGACGCTATAGGTGATTTTGAAGAAATTGTGGAAATAGCTGATCTCGCGTTATTATAGGTTTTTATTAAATTTTTAGCGCGAAACTCTTTAAAGCGGATTATGCGATTAATTAATTAATATGAGTTATAATAAGTTTAATAATTGCGCAGCTCTATTGCAAAATGTGTTGGAACAAATATCTTTTAAAGGTATGCGTATTTTTAAAGAAAATTGTTTGTACATCACTATAATATAAGTGATTTGTGTTATTTATTATTACCCTCTGAAGGTATTATATTCGTTTTTGGTTTTAAAAACTATATTATAAGAAGATCTCATTTTTAAAATAAAAGACTTATTAAATTGATTTCATGAATTAAAAAAAAGAATTGGCGATTTTTGGCGATTTCTTTTCAGAAATTGCGCTTTTTTTTTTAACCATCTGGACACAATGTTCAGGACTGACGTTTACTAAGCATATTGATTATATTGTCTCAAAAGCTTTCTCTATGATTGGATTTATACGTCGTAATACCGAAGACTTTTCTGATCCTTTGACCTTGAAAGCACTTTACGTTTCCTTAGTTCGGAGCCACCTAGATTATTGTTCATTAATATGGAACCCATTCTACCACTGCCATGTAAATAAAATCGAAAGAGTCCAAAAAGTCTTTACGAAATATGCATTGAATAAGCTGCGCTGGCCTAATGGTCTCCCTAGTTATATAGGCAGACGCAAATTGGTTGGACTGCAAAGCCTTGAAGATAGACGAATCTACTTTTCGGTGATATTCGTGTGTAATCTTTTAAATGCCAATATAAATTGCAGTGAGCTATGGAGTATAATCAAACTTCAAACTAATCACCATGATTTAAGGCAGGTTCGTTTATTTGTTGATCAAGTGCATAGAACAAACTATGCCTTTGATGAACCAATGGTGAGATGCATTCAATTTTGCAACAACTATCCTAACATAGACTTTATTCTCAGTCTATATAATTTTAAGCAGCAATTGTATGCAATTTTTAATTAAAAATTCTAAAACATTTGTAATATATGTAGTCTGTAAGATTTATCTGTAGACTGAAGAAATAAATAAATAAATTAGCGTCCTCAGTTATTGAAATCTCAGAGTTTTCGTATTTCTGAAATTTACCGTTATACGGGAAGCGGGTGTAATTTTAGTCCGATTTGAATAACTTTCAACAAATTGCTTTTCCGTACCAAGGTTATTAAGTGCACTGAGTTTGGTGGAAATTGATAAATCGGTTACCAAGATACACATTTGTGGTCATAAGTGGGCGGCGCCACCCCCATTATACAAAAATTTATAATAGCCTAATTTTTTGCTAGTGGTCATTGCAATAATCGATTTTGAGTCAATTAGCTTCAGTAGTTACTGATTTATTGCAGTTTTCGTGTTTCTGTAAATTACCGATATATGGTAGGTGGGCGTGGTTATTGCCCGATTTTAAAGATTTTCAACAGATTTCTTAGCTAGACACACGCCAGGCCTTGTACCGAGTTTAGTAAGGATTGGTGAAGCCGCTACTTAGATACAACATGACCCTCACGCCCATTTTCCAAAAATTTCTTAACAATGTTGTTTTTTACCACAATTCTACTCCACATACTAATTTTCAACAATTTGCATCCAATATATACTGAAATATCGCTGTTTTTGCGATACCAACTTACCTTGGATAAAGGGCAACCTACGTATAAAATTTCGTTAAGATATCTCAATTCTTGCTCGAGTTATCGTGTACACAGACAGACAGACGGACGGACAGACAGACATGGCTTAATCATTCTGATCATTTATGTATACATTTGTCCATATCTATCTCCCTTCGTTTTGGCTGTTACAAACAACCGTTATGCGAATAAAGTTAATATTAGAGGTGTCAAACTATCGATGGCACTATCGATAGTATCGATGGTTTTGGGTTTTCGTCTACTATCGATGGTTTTTAACACTATCGATACTATCGAACAATTTCCACTCCTAGCTTTGCGCCATTTTCCAAGCGGTGACATTTTTGCAGCTAATAAATTTATTACACGGGTAAGTATTTTGAGAATAAAATAATATATTTTTAAAAGTTTTGCGTGAAAATATGTCAATTTATAGTTATAGTTTGTTTTGAAAAACAGCCCCAAGTCTCCTGCTCTAACAAAAATGTATCTTCTGTATAATTATAGTGTATGAAAACGCGTTTGTACGATGAATAACGTTTCCAGTATTCGCAGAGGTAAAAATACTTTCTAACTTATGAACCTGCAACTTCAAATTACTTTCTTTTTGTGAACAGAAAGCAGCGAAGAAGTACAAATAGTAAGCGACTCGGTGGAAGAAAATTTGCAATTGAAAAAATCAAAAAGAGGCATGTCAGAAGTGTGGAACTTCTTTGAGAAAGCACAAGACAAAAAGCACGCAAAAATGTAGAAAATGTGGTAAGACATACAAAACAAGTGGAAACACTTCTAATTTATTAGACCACCTAAAGCGTGCGTACCCTTTGCGCGATCGAGACAACGCAAATCAAAAAATTTCTTCGTTTTTTACACACGGTGAAACGTATGACAGCAAATCTGCACGTAAAGAACAACTTGATCGCGCGTTGGTTTTAATGATTGCTTTAGACGTCCAACCATTTCGAATAGTGGAAGACAAAGGTTTCCGTAGCTTTGTAAAATGTCTCGATCCCCGGCACACTTTGCCATGTCGAAGCAGTTTACAAGTGCAAATCAAAAATATATTTGACTCGATTTAATATAAGGTACATTAGACTTTAGAAAGCATTGAATACTGCGCAATCACAACTGACTTGTGGACTTCACGTGCAAATGAAAGTTATGTTACAATAACGTGCCACTTCGTTTCACCGAATTTTGAACTACACTCTGCTGTGCTAAGTACTGAAAAATTAATTGACGAATCAAATCACTCGGCTGAGAACATTGCTAGCACACTACGAGCTGTGTTATCAAAATGGGGCGTATTTCATAAAGTTGTTGCGTTTGTAACCAACAATGCAGCCTCAATGGTAAAAGCATGTGAGTTGCTAGAAAAGCGTAATTTGCCTTGCTTTGCCTGTACTTTAAATCTGGTGGTGCAAGACGCGCTTAAGCAATGCTATGTATTGAATGTACTCACAAAGTGCAAGCGCATTGTAACCTACTTTAAAAGCAGCACAATTGCATATGCAAAATTTAAAGCAGCTCAAGGTAATGAGCAGCAGTATAGTCTTGTACAGGAAGTTGTAACGCGTTGGAATAGTGCCTATAATATAATAAATAGGATTTTAATAACAAAAGACGCCATTGCTTCAGTTTTATTACGTACACCGAAAGCCCCTCCGCCGCTTACGGCAGACGAAATGGAGCTCTTGCAAGATCTTTGCAGTTTGCTTGCGCCATTTAATGATGCCTCAGTGCAAGTATCAGCAAACACTACAGTAACGATTTCGCTCATTATACCCATGGTCGTTGGCCTGTACTCAAACATGGCAGAAGCTAAAAGCAAAATGAAAATGAAGGAAGGTGTTCAAACCTGCGCATTCTTAATGGAAACGTTACAGCGCCGACTATTTGCATATGAAACGAGAACTGTAACAAGACTTGGTACTCTTCTTGATCCACGGTTCAAGAAAGAGGGATTTCGTGTAGCGCAAAATGTTGAGCAGGGAATGAAAGCCCTGGAAAATTAATTGGTTTCGATACAAGCAAACCGCTCAAGATTCAATGATGCAGCATCAAATGAAGTTGATACTAAAGTGCAGCCGCTGTTCAGTTTTATGAAAGAAAAACTAGCGAGTAAGGTGAAGACGTCACGGGTGGACGCGATTATTTTATTGAGGCAATATAGCGAAAAACCGAATTTGCCGCAATCAATGAATCCGCTTCAATATTGGAAGGTAATTGCAGCTTAAATTGCATTACAAAATATATACAATGTTACAATATACATTTGGTTTTATTTAGAACAATGCTACAGATATGGAGTTGATGCAAACGGGAGCAAAACGCTATTTGTGTGTCCCAGTAAATTCAACGGAGTCGGAGCGGATGTTCAGCAAGGCTGGACAAATTATATCTGAAAGACGTACAAATATTAAACCACTGCTACTGTTCCTTTGCAAAAACGAATGGTTATTGTGATTTTTAAAATATGCAATTTTTTGTTAAATAGTTATAACCATTGAACTGATCTTCATAAAACAAACCTAGCCTTAAATTTGTGAAATATTTTTCGTGTTTGAAACATTGATTATTTTATGTTTTATAACAAAAATGGATTTCTTGTGATATGTATACATACATAATTAAACAAGTTTAAAACTAAGTTTCTTTATGAAATAATAAAAATATGTTTTCGAGTTTTTGAAAATATTGTGTTTGTAAATTTTTTTGGGTATTTATTAGGTACTTTTCACTTATGGAAATAAAAGAAAAAATGCTTAATTAGTCGTGGCGTTATAGATTCATTAAAAGCAGGGCCAATAACATAAATCATCGAACAAACAAACAAAATATGCTTAATAAATAATAAAAAAATTTCGATAGTTTTCGATAGTATCGATAGTGGAGCTAAACTATCGCACACTATCGAGTGGCCCCACTATCGATAGTTTGACAGCTCTAGTTAATATACCCTTGTGCACAAGTGCGCTCGGGTATAAAAATGCGTGTAATTTTCGTTACGAAATTGGTATCATAAATTTTGTGTTCCTAGTTCAGCTTTCATCACTCGAAAATTTAACCTCAAAGAGGTGTTTTATTTGATATAAGGTATCGTTGGAAAGGTATTGACCTATAGAATAACTCTAAATATGTTGGGTGTACCCACATACTCCCTTAAAAGGTTTTTTGTTTCGCAACACCTTAGCCTAATTTTCAAGAATTCGGATAATCGTTTATGATGCTTGAATACCTTTTCTGGACACACTCTGCAAGACCTTTCCAACGATACCTCGAACATGTCGATTGGACGTCTGGATAAAACTTCCAAATCTCGTGTATATATAATGTGACCAACCGTACTTCTTTCGGAAGTACAGTACTTCTTTTTTCGCTTTTGTGCTTCGTACTTCGAAGTACAGTCAAATGTACTTCTTTGCGATATTTTGTACTTCAGGAGGGTGATTCTGTAACCAGTTAGCGACAACTTTCGGATCGCTAGGATATAAATGGTTTTGCGTCAAAAAGTACGATAACGATTGCAAAATTGTCGCTAACTGGTTACAGAATCTCCTCCCAGGTCCTGTACGTCTCCGATCTTTAAGACGATCGTCACACGGAAGGGCGATAAATTCGTTCAAACCATTAAAGTCGCCGGGACCGATGGCATCATACCTGCGAACCTGCAAAAGGCTCTGAAGGTGTCGTGCAATTGGTTTGATCCTATTTATGCGAACTGCGTGAGGACCGGGTACATCCGCAAGGTTTGAAGAGTAGTCAGTTTTGCGTTAATCCCAAAGGCCGAAAAAGGCTCTCATGTTTCCCCTAGGGAGTTTAGGCCTATCAGACTCTTCGTTTTTGCTAAAAACGCTAGGGAGACTGAAAGACCTGTACATAAGCAATGCGATTCCTGGCGACTCTTTCAAGAGCTCAATAATCTTATTGCAAGAAAAGGTCGGTAAATACCGACACACATTGCTAAAGTGCTCAGAGGAAGCCTTCACGCATGAAGATTATGCAGTAGGGGCCTTCGATATCGAAGGAGCCTTTAACAATGTCACTCCAGAGGCAATAGTCAAGAATATTTATAATCTAGGGGTTGAAACCAACCTAATAAGCTTATTTCGTGACAGAACTGTCGCGGCGGAGTGGGGGAGCATCTGCACTCAGTGCAGAGCCAACAGGACCACTCCACCAGGTAGGTTGTAAACGACCTTCTAGAGGAACTGGAAAAAGTGGGCTGTCGGGTGATCGCCTATGTAGATGATGTAGAACTTTGGTTAAGGGACGATTTCTATACACACTTTTTGATCTGGCTCAAGGTTCCTGAACCAGGTAACAAGGAGGGCAATCAACGGCGGCTGTAGTAGAAGCCTAACATTGAGGAAGGGGTAGGAAAGGTGTCGGTTGCCTTGTACCGCTGTAAGGGAGCTATCGGTAAAAGGTGTGTTCTCTCGCTCAAATTAGTTCATTAGCTCTAGGAAACCAGATTTATGCCTATATTGTTTCAAGGAGCCCTTGTGTGGCGAAACTCACTAGAGAAGGCTACACTAGTAAAACAGAAATTAGCGGAGCATTAGGAACCACACTGGCGCTTAACATACACATGTTGAGAAAGGTACCTGCGTATATTGCAGACAGGACTGTCGTAACACGAACTGCTATTATGCTAAGGGAAAGCGGGTGCTTTTGTAACATAAACAAGGAAAAGAAGACGGTTCGTTGCTGCAGAAAATATTTTTATAGGGCACTTTAAACACGTTATCTCTCAAGGGCTAGTGATGGGGGTTCTGACAGGACATTGTGAGAATACTGAGACTGATCCTTTCGTATCAGCTGTCAAGAGGAAGATGGGGTGGAATCATCTCCACACTTTCTTTTAGACTGCCGAACCTTCGTCAGGCTAAGATGGAAGCATTTTGGCTCGCACTTCTGAACAAACACTGAGCTCTCATGGATCGAAATTAGCCGCATTCGAAATTTCGTAACCGGCTCGCAGCGTTAACTTAGCCCAACCTAACCTGTACTTCTTTGAAATAGTTGGTCACATTATGTATATACATACATATAAGCGAGTCATTTCAGCATGCTACTGCCCAGCCAGCAAAAAATCCGAAAACCGATCCGGAAAAGGACAAAAAACTGCATGAAGTGCGGATTTTTGTCAGTTTACTGATTCCATTTCCGGATACTTTGACGATCCGTTTTCCCACTAAAGTGTGCGGCAGAAACGTATGTACAGACAACAGTATGTGAAACGGATACGTTTACGGCTGTTTTTTCTGAAATTTGTCTGATTGAATTTTTCGTACGCTTTCTTTCTGCACTTCACAGATACTTTTTCATTGTTCAAAAGCAATAAAATAAAATTAGGAAGCGCCTGACGGAATTCGGCACCTTCTGGAAGCTAACAAATAGCGGCGCACTCTGCACGCTCAGCCACTTCCAACTACACAGGCATGCTTTCAAATGTTTAGCTTGAGCAAATAAAATACAATTATTGCTTAAAATGACATCATCTTTTTCTAATGTTTCGAACGTTTTCCGGATATGAAAATTGATGATAACTGTAGGAGTTTTTCTATTCGTTTACGGATACGGAAAATTGAACTAAACTGCACTGTCGGCAAAATTTACATTTCTTTGCTGGCTGGGTGTGGCTGCTTTCGTCATTCGCGCGCACTACCGTGCGCTGTGATATTTTGCTGAATTAAAAAAAAAAAAACTTTGAAATAAAAAATAAACAACTAAAAATGTGTATTTTCAAAAATTATTGAAAATTTCACTTCTTTCGACTGTGGTCGCTAGTAACACTAATAATTTTTATTTAAATCTGCACAAGTTATATATTTTTGTAAAGGGCACATAAATACCTTTCGAACGTTTGCTTGCTAGCTGATATTTTCAAGAGAAATTTACTAATAACTGCGAAAATTATCTGCCAAAAAACATTTTCAACATTTTTCAAAAAAATACCTAAAACGCTTCATAAAAAAAGGGTATTGTTTTCATGTTCAGGGACCCAAAATAAGCTTAGAAAGCATTATTTTTCTTAGGTTAACGCGATTACGATACAATTTGTCGACTACGTAGTGTTATTAAACGTGCGACATATAAAAGATACATCGAATTTACAATCACATACCTTTATTTGACAAGCCGCTGCGTGAACCGGTTGTTTACCACTAACGATTGGGTGGTTGCTATTAGTGTTGTGGTTTGGTGTTAGACTACCCGATATGCCCGGGGACATTGTAAGGCCAATCGGCGAAGACGCATTGGCTGTTCCATTTGCTGATATTGCCGATGCAACTGAAGAAGATGCTGAAGCCGTACCGGTAACTGCTGCTCCCGTAGTATTGGTTGATTCTATGTATGTTTCAATCTGTAGTCTAAATGGTACACCTTTTTCACCGCCATGTTTTTTTGGTGTAAACTCGGTTGAAATGCAATTCACTTTAACATATACGCCAACTTCTTTCAAGGGATCCCAAAAAATCTCAACGGTATTCAAAAAATTTGGATTTAAAGGTTGCGATACGTGACATAAGCCGTATGAAAGTGGAACGTCAACTTCAATTATTCGCTCGCCAGGACGTGAAGCTTGCCATTGTTGCATTTGTTCGCGCTCCATAAACTGTAGGCGACGCTCATGGAAACAGATCTTGATGACACTCTGAACAAAAATTCATTAAGGAAAAATGCTCAATAAGTGAAAAGGTCAGTGCTTATACTACATACTATAATATTTGGAAATAGTTGTAATGTTACGTATTTGTAATTTATTATCTGTGCATTTTGTATGTACATACTGTTACTCCCAAAATTAGGCGTTCGGCTCTGTTTTGTTGATATTCGCAATGTTTTACATGCTAAAAATTTGTTGTTAATTTTGTATTAAAATATGGCTTATATTTTAGCAAACTCCATTTAAATCTAAGAATAATACTGTGTACAAAAATCAAGAAAGTGTTTGCAAAATCGCGAACTTTTTAATATGAATTTCTAAAAAGAATTCAGCAATGCGGTTTTATATTATAGCCCATTAAATTTTAGTATAATAATATGCAAAATTCAAAGTCTAAAAAATTGCGTTGATTTTTGAGAATTTTTCGCTGACTGTCCTACGCATTTTTTCCATATACAAGATTTTCAGAGTTTTTTTTATATGAAAAAAATGCGTAGGATAGCCAATTTTCAGAATTTTTTTATATGAAAAAATGCGTAGGATAGCCAGCAAAAAAATTAAAAAAATCAACGCGAATTTTTAGACATTTGGAATTTGCACATTATTAATGGGCTATAAAACTGCATTCCTGAATTCTTTTTAGAAATTCGTATTAAATATATATATACCATGGTTGAAATTAAAGATCTTGAATAGCACTACAACGTACTTGTTGTCAAGTGATATGATATGTGAGAAGGATGCACAGCTGCATGCAAATCATAACCCTGTAGTCAAATGTACTAGTTGTAAACTACCTCACAACTAGTATGAACTGCATGCCCAACTAGTCAGCCAACTATCTTTTTTCCAGGCAATCAACTGCTTTTTTTAACATGGGGATGTTCTACGAGATGGCAATTGTCAGATTTCGGTCAGAAATATACCAGTCTTATACTAGTTCAAAATAGGCAGAAAAATACTAGTCCGATTATGGACCAAAACCACTACTTTGGAAGTAAAAAAATAAAATGAATTCATAAATATACAATAAACCACTTTTGATTAAGTACACTTTAATACATTACACATTTTTATTTAGCAGCCTTAGATTTAAATTTTTTGAGTATTAATTAAAAGGAAAAATAAATATATAAAAATTTCAAATTTAAATGCATTTTCCATTAAACAATATTAAAAGTAAAAGCTTTCAGCTACAATAAATACTATATTTTTATCTTTTTTAATAATATTGAATATGGAAAAGAAAACATTCTAGTTAAAAATAAAACGAATACTTTAGTTTATTTTTAAGTGAATTAAAATTAAAATAACAGTTTTCATTGAAATAAATTAAATTTATTAACTTTGCACATTTCAGTCCTTGGATAAGAACAAAATAAATAAATAATTCATGCAGTTATTAAATATTCTTAATATTTTCTATACTTTGGCTTTTTGATTAATGATTGAAATTAATCAAATAATTATATTAATTGTGTAATTAAAAGTCAAAAATAATTGAAAATGATCAAAAATAACAAAATAATGATGCAATTAAAATTAACGAATTAATTTAAAAAATTGTGTTTAAGTTATTTATTATTAATCACTAAAAAGGTGCTACTATCGATATTTAATCATTAAACGGTTATCCAAATATTATGTGTTCTCTATTGTATTAAACTGTCGAAGTCAAATAAAACAGGGCATGAATAAATCGTTTTGTACTTGGTACAAGTCTGGTCATTTTCGAACTTGTTCGGGTTCAGTAAGGAAATTCTAGTTGTAAACTAGTATTTTTCCTGACTAGTTTGGGGTTTCACTGCAGGGAACAAATGCAATAAATGGCAATGACAGTTAGAGCTGCCAAATATCTCTGTTGCCAAACGGGGACACTTTAGGAGAGGAAGGGGGGATGGGAGCGAAAGGATGTAGTAAAATTTTATTTTAACAGACAAAAACAAAAACATAAAAAACAACTTATCACAACTAAGGCACATAGTAATTTTCACAATGCATGCACCTTTTCTATTATTTACAGTTTATACTACATTCATCAAAAAACCTAAAAAATTGAATCTCTAAACTCGCGAAAATTTAATAGAACTGCATACACATTTGTACCTTTCTAATCAGACTTTTTATAAAAATTTTTAAAATGAAGTTTTGCGGCCTATTAAATTTTAGTAAATTTTTGGTATTATTTTTACTGAGACAATCCTTTTTATATAGAGCAAAAAAAAAAATAAATAAAAAATTCTAAATATGGCTCAAAAGCAATATTTTCAAAATTTTTCTAAAGGATTTGATTGGAAATTTTGATCTGGTGAAAGAGCCACCGAGCCAATAATTTTGTACGGAGCTGTTAAGTACTCTAGGTTCCATGAAAGAAAAAAAATTTACAAAAAGGTACAAGATAACACTAAAATTAAAATTTTCGCTGCTGTGAACTTGCTTCAAAACTTCTGTCTTTTCCTTAATACATATATTTAATTGTAAAACTCTGCGCATTTTGTATGTACATACGTATTTAGGTGCATATATTAATCAACTATTTTGCTTGTGGAAAGTTCAACTATCTGGAGATGTAACTATTTCACAAATAAAACCGGTGCACTGAAAGAAATAAGTTTAGAATCAGCGTTCGGACTACTGAAACTCGATTCGGGAGTAAATGACTCGAAAAATCGGTGTAAAAACGAAATTTTCGGAGCAGATTAACATTCTAAATAGTATAAGAAAAAATTAGTTTCGTTCCTCAACTTTTCTGAATAAAACCTCTTAAACTGTCAAAAAGCTAAATTGCTCACAGAGAAAAAGAGAAAAACCCAAAATTACGGGAACGCTTTTCTGGTAAAAGCTGGTAAAACTGTCAAAAATACCGTGGATGCCATTTTTTGTTTTCATAGCAGTTTTTTGTCATTTGGCGATTTGCTAAATTATAAGCAAATACAGCATATCATAAGCAAACGTAAGCAAATATTATTTAGGTTAAATTTTGCTGCTTCTGACAAAGAGATTACCGTTTTTACTCTCCCATTTTTCCCCTACTTTGCCAGTAGTTTTTCCATAAACTAAAATATAATGTTAAAAAAAAACGTAAATTATCGGACGGCGTATAAATTTTTGACCTTTTGTTAATAAGAGTTCTTGCGAACATTAAGCTTTAAATTTCGACATTAAGCCTGTTCCAGTATTTATTTTTAATGAGATTCATCTTCGAAAATTTTCTTTCGGCAGCAGCACTACTGTGCGGTAAAATACTCTGCCAAATATCTAAACATACACCTTTCCAAAACATTTTTCTGGTCAATCCCCTGCTTTGGAAAATAAAAAAAAGAGTTTAAAGAGTAAAAGAGATAACTTCTGTTACACCTTTCTATACAAAATCTTGGTGCCACAGAAGTTATTGAAGAAAAATTGTAAAAGTTAATTATTTTGTAATATATTCCTAATGTGAATGGAAAAAAGTAAAAAACAAAATCCGAGCATATTTTAGGTCACGTGGAGTAGGGAGTAGATTTTAAATTAAAAAAAAGAAATCGGCGTACATCTACTCCGATCAGAGCAAAGTCCGGACGATGTTTACTACAACTAAGAAAGCGTACTATATTTAAAAAAAATGCGCATATAGAAGAGCACCAACCCAACTCGTAATACATTTAAGTACACAAATTTTAGTATTTAGTTTAGAAATATTCAATTCAATTCATTCAAATGAAGCGCTTTGCACTTACCGATTGCTTTTACATAATTAAGTTAAAAAAATATTTAAATCCAATGCTGCCTGTAATGGGATTTGAACCCTGACCCTCTTGAAATTGGCAAATTGTGGCAATGCATCTTTGCGCACACAGCTACAGCCAGACATGTAAATGTGTATTCAAATGTTATGTTTGAATCAACACCACGCGTGCGTGGTATGAAAGTATAATTTTTAAATACGAACAGTTTAAAACGATAATCAAATAGAAAATATTCATTTTTACTATACGTTATTTCCCTCAGTGAATTCATAAAATTTTTCTGAATATTACAACGCGTTTTTTCTCTTAGTGTAGTGAGTTTTGAACTTTTATTAAAGTTCGTGAAATCAAATCGAAAACCGGGACATTTAAGGTTGAACCGGGACAAATAGTCTAAAACCGGGACATGTCCTAGAAAACCGGGACGTCTGGCAGCCCTATGCAATGGGCAATCTCGAAATTTCGTTACACGCTCTTTTGAGGCTGAAACTAATACTGTAGATTTTGAGACTAGAAACGCGATTCTACTGTTACAAAACTAAAAAAAATTATCCCCATCGCATAGGGCTGCCAGACGTCCCGGTTTTCCAGGACATGTCCCGGTTTTAGACTATTTGTCCCGGTTCAACCTTAAATGTCCCGGTTTTCGATTTGATTGCACGAACTTGAATAAAAGTTCGAATAATAACGAGCCTGAGGTATCTTCCCCTACCCCCATTGAAGTGGTGGCATCGTCTTCAAAGCCTCCACCGCCTTCCCTATTCTCAACTAGTAACGCAGTAACTCAACCTCTTCCGCCGGTACTCCAGTCTGATACAAGGAAACTAGTTGTGGTTCCGCCAAAGAAGTCAATCTTTGTCTCTAGATTTTCAATTCAGAGATTCTTCCAAATAATTGTCATATCTATAGACAAGATAGGGAGGACAACATCGGCGGTGACGTACTCTTCGCTGTATACTCTTCAATATCATCTGAAGAAGTTAGTCTTTCACACATTGATTCAGTAGAATTCAAATGCATTCGTCTACAGGTTGGAAAAGGGTCTATTTACTTACATAGCGCTATGCTATATCCCTCCCAGATTCGACACATTGGTGTATCCACGACTCATCTCTTTGCTGAAATCAGTTAATTTACTGACTAAACCCTCTGATTCAATGACTGTGTTGGGTGATTTTAATTTACCAAGCATATCATGGAACATCATTGACAATGATATCGTGCCTTTCGCGTCTAGTGCGTGCAGCAACGTATTTTTAGAGGAGATGGCTGAACTCTGCCTAACTCAGGTTAATGTACTTCACAATAAGTTTGGTAAAGTATTAGATCTTGTTTATGTTGATGATGCGTCTAAGTCCGTTGTAAATAAGCGTGATCCAATAGTTTTGCCCGAAGATGTCTACCAACCTGCTATGGAGGTATCTTACGAAGTTATAAGTGATGGTCGAAATTGCAGTATCCAAGCATACGAACCAAATATTCGCTTTGATTTTTCGAAAGCCAACTTTAAAAAGCTTAACAAAGAACTCTCTAAATTGTCGTGGCCTGCATATAAAGAAAATATTGAACAAAGCGTAGCACTTTTTAACTTTACTTTACATAAATTATTTGAAAAGCATGTGCTAAACGCATGTATGTTCCTGAACAACAAACACAGTTATGGTTCACTAAAGAACTGAGAAATTTGAAAAACAGAAAGTCGCGTTAGTTTAGATTACACACCGGTTTACACTCATAGTGTGTAAAATACTCACTTTTGCGTCATAAGTTTTTTGAATTAAACAAAAAGTGTTATAAAGCTTACTTGTGTAAAATCAAACGGCGTATAATATATAACCCCAAATCATTTTATGACTTCGTAAACTCCAAGCGAAATGTACGTGGGTTTCCTTCCGCCATGAAGTATCAAAATACCGTCTCTAGTGATAATCAAACAATTTCTGACATGTTCGCTCAGTTTTTTAAATCCAATTATTCCATTAACTCACATGCTAACATTGACTATCCTTTTAAACTATGTCCAATGAACTCAATAAATATCCCAGTAATATCTCCCCATGATGTAGTAGTTTATCTGAAATCCTTAAAGCAGTCCTTCAGTTATGGTCCTGACCAGATCCCTACTTGTATTCTTATAAATTGTGCTGATTATCTCTATGAGCCGTTAACAGCGTTATGAATTTGTCTCTCAAAGAGGGCGTTTTTCCAACTATATGGGAGGAATCGTTCACATATAGTCAACATGGATTTTGCAAGGGCAAATCAACTTCTAAAAATTTACTTGAATTAACATCCTACATCTCAAAAGCATTTAGTGAAAGCAAAACTGTTGATGTTATATATCAGGCGTGGGCAAGGCCGCGGCCGAAAAGAGCCACATGTAAATTCTAAATGCTACAAAGAGCCACAAGAAAAACAAAAACAAAATATTATTAGAAATGAAAAACATTAATTTTATTATTATTCTAATGTACGTAAAATAGATATTAAAGAAAATTCAAAAGATTCTTTGGCCAAATTTTCAAAAACTGGTTTTACGTCAGTTAAAGCCGTTCGTAGCAGTTCTCTTAAATGTTGGTTAGTCAATAGGTACGTTCGTTTAAAATCTCCAGTAAAAAATGTCCAACAGCAAAATTCCGGCGAAGTGTCATCTGTTTTCTCGCAAGAGAAAAATATCCAAAATAGTACGCGAACAGAAAATTTGCAGAAACTTGCAAGTTAGACGAACAGCTGATAGAAATTTTGTTCACATTCAAAAGTATAAAATTGAAAACATAAGAAAACAAATCCCGAAGACTTATGCTGACACATTTCACTGATTAAACGAATAATTACTTACTTCTTACAAGTACAATTAGTCGCATTTTACTATTTTAACTTCCAAACCATTAAATTAAATTTTAGCTGTTTTTGATCAGCTGCTGTCTTGTTAGCAAAAATTTTTCCAGCAGAAACTAGCAGCTTTCCCCTCAAAATGAAATGCCATTTTGTTCTCTCAATTTCCCTACTTTGCAAGTTTTCTGTGCGTACGCGAACACAAAAAGCTGATAGTTTCTGTAACTTTCAATAATTATCAGGTACGCGAATACAACTAATTGTGAACGGTATTTTGACTTTACGAATTGTTTTGTAGAGTACAAAGACTCACAGTGCCTTATCTTCTTGTAATTCCAAAAACTCCAACTGTTCTTCTTAAAAAGGAGTATTTCGTATTTCCTCAATTATGTTACATAAAAAAGGGTTTATGAAGTATGCAGACGTACATTTAAATAATTTCAAATCGGCAAATCTTTTTTTTATGAAATTATGGAATACTTTTTTGAGATCATGAATAAAAAGACGTAGTTTAGCTTCAAAACTTTAAATAATTTGCGACAAATCAAAAACATTTTTATTCTCTTCTTGTACAGGAAATTCAAGTTTTGCAAATGTTCCATCATATTGGTAAAGAACATTAAGTCAGAGCGCCAATTTTCATTCTCCAATTGCGGGTAATGTTCCGATCTCAATTTGCGTATGTGTACATAAAAAGAATACAATAAAAAAAAAACACAATAGTAAAGAATCTTCAGCAAAGAAATATGCAGAGATCGAAAATAACCGTCACCAAGTGTCTCGTATGGTGTTTACCACTGACCAGCGTTGCCGTTTTCAATTTGTTTAATTACCCAAAAAAAAATCCAAGTTACCCACAAATCCCCACACAAATTTTCAGATTCCCCGCAAATTCCCCACAACAGAAATAAATATTTTTAAGTTAAGTTTCCTTCACAAAGCTTTATATTATCCTTTAAAATATATAATATATTTTAGTTATTACAATTCTCTACGTCTTTTGTTAATTAAGCGTTAAATAAAATACTAAATACACATTATAATGCAAAAAATTGCTTATTAGGGAATAAAGAAAAATCATTGTATGGAGTCAGTTCTTTGAACTGTGATCATACAAATGTACATATATTTGGGCATTAAAATTTAATCCATAGTTCAATTTTCGTTGCACTTATTAAGATAGAAAATCTAAGAAACATGTTATTATATTCATCAGAATTTTAGAGTTCGATTACTATCTGGGTGGTACTTGAATATTTATCGCTAAAATAAAAATGGAGGAGTAACTGGCGAGCTTTGTTGAACTCAGCCAAAATCGCTTAGGCAAATACAACAAGCTGCGTGTATTTTGTTGTTGATTTTGTTCTCTAAAATGTCACAAAGGTAAACAAAATCTCTTATTTCACAGTAAAATTTAAACAAAATTGACGATTCATGGACCACTTCGAATGAAAAAAATTTAAACTACAATCCTCTGCTGCTGTTAACTACTTACTCAATGTGCCTTGTGATTCAAAGTAAAATAATTTCTTCAATTTACTGCACAAGGCGAATTCAGACAAGGTGGTATCGGTTGAGTTAAAACAAAATATCAATAGCAAATTATAACACACTGACAGCCTGAATTACCACAAATGTACAAAAAACACATCGTTTTAACATTAAGAAATACCGCGGCGAAAATGTCAGCTGTTCATGCAAGACCACCTTGTATGTATTCGCCCTACTACTGCTAAAGTAATTATTACACAGTGCTTCTAATAATACGATATTTGTATTGTTGCCAGTTTTAATTAAATAAAAAAACATTTAATACAGAAGGCACTACAAGAATCAAAATTAAATAAGGAAGCTATGAAAATTAATTTGAAAGTGTTTATGAAAGAGCAAATTCCCCAAATTTCCCCACAGAATAAAGTTCCCAAACATTACCCACAAAAATTATAATTTCCCCCAATTTGGGTAATTACCCACAAAACGGCAACGCTGCCACTGACAAAGAGTGTTTCCCACCGTGGCAAATCACTCTGTGCGATCTTTTTGCGTTTTCCGTTGTGGGTTATTTATCAACTACTAAAATTTCCCTTGGGCAAAAACACTTTGGCAGGGGCTTTTACTTTTACCTCCCTTTTATTAGCTCGGGATGTAACTATGTAATATTGATGCGCCTAAAAGATGCAGCGATTTCTATTCTCAAGATACATACCTGATGACAGTACGAATGGAAATTACAATAGCGAGGTTTTAGTTTTTTAAACTATAATTTTATTAAGTGTCTTAATTTGTGGGTTATCGTAGGGCTGAAAAATATAAGTGGGCGTAATAAGTGGAAGCAAAGCGTTAGGTATTTCTTTACACGACATACATATATGTACGTACATATACATACATGTGCGAACATTTCTGACAAAGAAGAGAACGTGCACATTCTTAATATGATACACCGAAAATAAGCTATTTTATTTTATTGATAAAGAAAAGGATAAAGGCAAAGGTAAAAATAAAAACAAAAACAAAGATGCGTAAAGATAAATGCAAAAATTAAGATCAAGGGAAATTTAAAAATTTTACTAATAAGGGCAAAGGTGAAGGGATAAACGTAAAGGATTTAAACGCACGCAACCCTGCCACCGCATGACCACGACGTTGACGTTGCTTATATCTCTCTCTATCTCTATCAACAGCAAATTTGATATGTTTCTACGCACTTCTACGGTACCCTGCGTACACGATCGTGGGTAACCGCGCTCTAACACTTATTTTTCCTCTTCCAGCGATAAGTGTCCGTGTCCAACAGCCAATGGCCACGACCATCGATAGTTTTCCAGCTCTAGTTAGAGCGTCAAATAATCTTAGTTGAATTTTGATTAATTATGCATCGACAATTGTGTTACGTGAAAATCCGTTTTTTATTTAAAATGTCCTTTTTTCCTCGCTATATTAATAATTTTTGTTGCAAAATATCTCTCAAATAGGGAAATTATCCACAATCTGGCATCACTGGCGTGAAGAGCCTTGAATAGAGTATTTCATTTTTAAACAGAGAATAAACACCCAAATCGTAAATTTTCAAGTCTTAAAAAAGTTTACGTGAAAAACATTGAATACAGTATTTCCTCTTTGAGTCTAAAAAAAGTATACGTGAAGAACATTGATCTATTTCAATTTGACTGAAGAAACGCTCAAATAGTAAATTTTCGAGTAGAATAAAATTATAGTTTAAAAAACTAAAACCTCCCTATTATAATTGGCATTCGTACTGTCATCAGGTATGTAGTGATAGAACGATACGAGTACCGAGTACAGAATATCGATACTTTTCATGAGTACTGAGTAGTATCGAGAACTCGATACTTTTTAACAAGTACTGAGTAAATATCGAATGCCGAAAAGTATCGACGAGTTAAGAACTTTTCTAAGTAAATTTTTTTTAATTACCCAATAAATATTATGGCGAACGTTCGAATATTAACTTCAATATCCAATATGAGTGTTATGAAAATGAACATAAAGCTCATTTACTTCATTATTTTCATAACTCCAAAACCGAAAACCCGAAAAATACGCCTTTAAAGTTTTTAATTCACATAACGTCACCCTCATGCCAGAAGCATGAATGTGCAAATTTATCAGTTTTGAGTTATTGGGTTGACTTGGTTAATAATGGTTTAGCATTTCAATTGAATAAGTGTAGAGCTAAGTGTCGAAAAAAAAAATTTTTACTTGATTTCCCAAAATGTTCATTTTTACACATTCATGTTTATGGCATACGGACGACGATATATATGCTCCCATACTAATATATAATTAATACATATTTAGTTCTAGTGAGCTCCTGGTAATTGACACAGTTATGAAATTTTTACATAACCTAGAAGAAAATGTAGCGGCCATTTCAAGATTGGCTTCAGGTAAAAATGTTTGAATAATTAAAAAACGAATATCTTGCCTCCCTTTGATAATGAATGGTGGAAGAGATAGTTTTTCGACTCGGACAACTTGGCCACTCTCCAGCATAAGGCAGCCGTCGTTAACCCATGTATTCTATTTTCGTTGTGAAATCCAGCCTATTCTTGAAGGAAATTTTTATAAAGGAGAGCTTATCTTTTCAATACAGAATGGGCTTCACCATATTTGCTTCTCGTCTTCTACATTTACATTTCATTTTCAAAGTAAAGTTATATATAAATACATGTACGCGTCAAACAATAACACTAAACAATAAAGTATTCGCATTTAAAAACTTGGAAATAGGCTTTTTGCTGTAAACATTTAATTTACGCATGTAAAACTAATTTATCGGAAGTTTATTCCAAAAATTCCTTTAGATCAGATTAAAACTAAATACTAAGAGTAGTGACTATTCAATTTACAAATACGAAGAGACGAAAAAAGCAAAACAATCTGATTTCTGTTTACTTTTTACGTTTGCTTTGAGAATACTTGGAAGTACGAGTATTATCGATACTTTTTTGCAAATATGAGTACTGACATCGATACTTTTTTAGAGTATTCTATATGAGTACTAGTATCGATACTTTTCTAAAAAGTTCTATCACTACAGGTATGTAACTTGGGAATAGAAATCGCTGCATTTTTTTTAGGCGCATCAATATTACATAGTTACATCCCGAGTTAATAAGAGGAAGGTAATAATAATAATAAAAAGGGCTATGTGAAGAGCACTAAATATAGTATTTCCTTTTTGTTTCTCTGTACGCTTCTTGTCGTGCAAAGCTTTTGATCTACAAAATGAATTTTCGTTGAAAGTGAAGCCTTTTTGGTCGTTTTGAGTTCTTTTTCTGCATTTTAATCAATCTTTCAAAATTGTCCAATTTCGCAAAAATGGACGTATTGGCATAGAAGCTTTACGAGAAGATTGGGAAGTTCCCAAAAACGACGGCTCCAGAAATGAAATAACATATTGTTCGAAAAGCGGTAAATGAAAAACTAATATAGGCTTGAAAACAAAACTCAAAAACCCGAATTCTCCTCAAGAAATTTATAATGTTGTAATTAAGGAGTCAATATACAAAAGAAGAGGTATCGCCACTATGAAACTTCATTTTTCATACATTTTCATTTTATTTTTTTTTTAACCAATTTGCAACACAGTTTTCTCAGGACTCTATCTTTGCGAGCCACGGTGGGCCTGAACCAACTTTAAATCGAAGGTCATTGCACATCATTTTTGCTAATTTGGGTTAATTATGTTATAAATAATGTGTAAAAATTTTATAGCCCATCACTTGTCGAGCCGTTTTTGAAAAAACTCATTTTAAATAAAAATTATTCCTTTTCTTTTAAAATTTTCATACATACATATTGGACTACGGATTTAAGCATTACATTGGCCCTTTTTAAAAATTGTAATGTGAAGGAAACACTATTAAGGCTACAACACTCGTTATTTATTTTTTTATGTTATAAATAATTTGTTTAAAAAATGCACGATATTTTATAAACAACTAAATTTTTATTATTCAAAAGAACATCGTTTATTTCTACAAACTGTACCGGGTATAATGCAGATTTTTTATTTACTAGTATCGCCCAATTGTCGGAATTCGACATCTTTTTCATACAATTTTGAATTTTACCTGTCACAAATACTAACTCCTTTATGCGAATTACATTTGAAGTCCACCAGCATATTTATAGCGAAATTACAGGAAAACTTAAAAACGAATTATGAACGTTAACACCGGATTGATTAATGCTAATTCTATCAAGTTTCCTCCAAATTTCTTCAGTTGCTTTTGAAATTAGACCGAAAAAGGCACCTCGATTTTCATTTGTAAAAAATATGCATATGTATTTGTATGTACAGATAAGATGTTCGTCCCTGACTAATATGTCAAGCATATACCAATTCAGACTTTAAATAAGTTTTTCGATTATATTTGTCTGAGAGCCTGTTGGAGGTTAAAAACTAAATTGCCCACATCTACATAAACTCTTTCTTTTTTTCATCAGAATCGTTAACGGTTGAGAAAGTAACTTGAAGATTTACAACAGAAGATAATATTTCCTTCTCTAATGACGGTTTCACGCGGGTTTTGGTCAAGACTGGGCCAAAGCCCAATATTTTTCCATCACACGACTGGGCTACAAAGTTACACCAAATTTTATGTTACTAATATGTGTTCTAAAAGTGAAACAAATCTGATCATAAATATGATTTTTTTTAGGATAGCTCTCAATCCCTGCGCCAAATATCGGAAGACAAACACACTTATACTTCTAAAAGATTTTGCACAAAAAAAAAACTATTCAATGCGATTTTAAAATCTGGGAGAAAATGGTCCCCAGTTGAATGATTCTTGCGATTTTATACGTGTATAAATGTAGGTGTATAAAATTCCAAAACCTTACAATAAGTGGTTCCAGAGATAAGGCGATATGAGAATTTCAGTTTGTATGGGAAGTGCCACGCCCACTTTTCCAGTACCTACCATTTTTCGCCGTAAGTAGGGTATTTACAATCTATGCATCTGTGCTAGGTTTCAGTTCCCCAGCGTAATTGGTTTTAGGGTTATTGTGGTTTTCACATTTTAGTGTATATGTCAGATGCCACGCCCCCTATATATCGGGGTTAACATTTCTGGATTAGAAGAAGTTATATCCTTTAAATTGGTGTATGTTTCATAGAAATCGAGCGAACGGTGCCTTCAAAAAAGGGATTGCAAAATTTTCTTGTGGCGTATTTATATATAGATTATATACATATGTATTTTTGGACAACTAATAGGCGAGCAGCATGGTATTTTACATACAACCCTTTAAATTTTTTAAACAGTGGCTTATACATGTTGAGCAATGTATTCTTGTACTGCTCTCAGTAATTTAGATGGATATTCCGGATGCTTGACGAATACAGTTGCTGTAAAGTCGGAATGTAGGGATTCTACAGCTTGCTCGCTATAGAATCCTAGACCCTTGCCTACATGCATGCAGATATACTTGACAAAAACTATTGCAAGTATAAAGAATACTTATATTCGAAACTTAAAAAGAACAAATGTTGTGCGCGCACAATCTCCTCGTTTGAATTGAATTTATCGGCATTTTGTGCATAAAAGAAGCTAAGACACTTGAACCATATACTAGCTTGATTGTGTATGAATCGTACAAGTTACATTACAAAATAAATATAAACTGTAATGTATTAATTTGTCATCTAGAGCGGGTGCGTGGAAATTTTAAAAGAAAAGGAATAACCATATACTAGCTTGATTGTGTATAAATCGTACAAGTTACATTACAAAATAAATATAAACTGTAATGTATCAATTTGTCATCTAGAGCGGGTGCGTGGAAATTTTAAAAGAAAAGGAATAATTTTCATTCAAAACGAGTTTTTTCAAAACGGCTCGATAAGTTATGGGCTATAAACTTTTACAAGTTATTCATAACATAATTAACCCAAATTAGCAAAAAAATATGATGTGCTATAACCTTCGATTTAAAGTTGGTTCAGGTCCACCGTGGAGCACGAATGAATAAAACGCCAGCAAATAATTGTCAACACAGAAAAATTTATGGAGGTATATAACTTCAAAACAAAGTATTTTTTATCTAGCGAAATCCCAAATGATATGACTAAAGAGCGTTCATAGTTTTTATGAAGACAAATCCTACTTCGAAAAGAGAATGCGAAATTGCTCTAAACATTAAAATTTATAGAGGTGTATAATTGTGCTTGTTGTTGACTAATTACTCAACAAAAAAAATATTGATTAATCGCTCTGAATGAAGAAAGTTTATAGTTTACTTTTACTAATCACGAAATTGAAGAGAAAAGAGTATAGAGTATAGAGGAAGAGGCTTATAAAAATATGTCTACATGCAGAGCCTTAAAAATCCTTTTTGGAATAAATGATCTTTAATCAGAGTCTTAAACCCTTATAAGAGCACAGTTTATGAGAAGAGCCTTATAAAATCTTTATAAAATCAGTCGTTCTGCAAACTTAGAGTTGTGTGTTATCCGGGATGCCTCCAGTTTTAATAATTCACATTTTTTTCATGACAACCAGTGTTGCCACACCCGAAAAATAAAATTTAACAAAATCTTTCAAAAAGTTTAACGAATCCCGTTAAAATTAAGCAACTTATTTAAAGGGACCCAAAAGTTCTAAGTCGCCACCAAACGGCAAATGGTTTTTATGAGAAGCGATTTCATGATAGAAGTACACTCGGAGGCTTGAAAATGCGACGACAGCTGATCGGGAATTGCGTAGAGCGACATTTACAGGAACTTCATATGGGATCTGGATGACAGTCTTCCCAAAATAAAATTGATTGAAATAGTAACTCTTCCGACTATGAATTTTTGAGGAAAATTCTCCTTTTCGACTATTTTAATTAACAAATTTAGCAAAACGAAGAAAAGTTTAACATTTTAACAGGCAGGAAAAAGTTAATCAATTTTGCTTAAATTTAAGCAAAACGGCAACGCTGTACACAACCCCATACCAAGTTCCAGTATTCTTGCACAAACACTTCCAGGGATATATGGCAAGAAAAGGTCAATTTGTGCAGGAAGTGCCATGCCCGCTTTTCTTATTACCCTAATTTTCCTCCATGAGTTTGGGATTGATTTTATATACTCCAGTACCAAGTCCCACTACTCTACCATGAACACCTTTAGAGATATGCAGTATAAAATAAAAAATTTGTACGGGAGCGTGGTACCCCCCTTTTCGAATAACTAAAATTTTTCTTAATGATTATGGAATTAATTTTGTATACACATCTCGGTGCCAAGTTCCAGTCCTCTGCAATAAACACCTCCAGAGATATGCAATCAATTTGCATGGGAGTTGCCACACCACCTTGTCCAATAGCTCTAATTTTTCTCCATGAGTATGGGATTAGTTTCACATGCATACATACATATGTATTTCCATACCAAGCTTGAGTACTTTACCCTAAATATTTGAAGAGATGCAATATGAAACTTTCAGTCAGTATGCAGTGTGCTACGCCTNTCAATTTGCATGGGAGTTGCCACACCACCTTGTCCAATAGCTCTAATTTTTCTCCATGAGTATGGGATTAGTTTCACATGCATACATACATATGTATTTCCATACCAAGCTTGAGTACTTTACCCTAAATATTTGAAGAGATGCAATATGAAACTTTCAGTCAGTATGCAGTGTGCTACGCCTCTTTTCCAAAAACGTCCATTTTTCTCTGTGAGTATGAATTTGAATTCACATACATATCTCCCTACCAAGTTCCAGTTCTCTCCCACAAATACTTCCAGAGATATGTATGTTTATGAAAATTCCAATTTGTATGGATGGGGCCTTGAGTTATCGGAATTACTTTCAGTCTAAGACCATCCTTGTCAAACCCGTAGTAAGTGTGCCAAATTTCGGTTTCGGGAAACCGGTTCACGAAGTAGCCTAATTTTCAATCCAGGTCATAAACCATCTGTGTGAAAAATTTCATTTTCAAAGAGTTGGGCAACTCTTAAGAAAGTGGCCTATTTTTCAACCTAGGTCATAAGCTATCTGTATGAGAATTTTCATTCAAATCAGTTCAGTATTTTCCGCGTATTAACTTATCTAAANTTGTTATCGGGAAACCGGTTCACGAAGTAGCCTAATTTTCAATCCAGGTCATAAACCATCTGTGTGAAAAATTTCATTTTCAAACAGTTGGGCAACTCTTAAGAAAGTTGCCTATTTTTCAACCTAGGTCATAAGCTATCTGTATGCAAATTTTCATTCAAATCAGTTCAGTATTTTCCGCGTATTAACTTATCTAAACTTTTTAGCAGTTGGAAACTTTTAAAAAATGAGCGTATTTTCCAATCTAGGTCATAGGCTATCAAATCAGTTCATTAAATTAATTTTTTTTCCTATCTATTTTCCAATCTAGATTATAAGCTATGCGTGTGCAAAATTGTATGCAAATCCCTTCAGTCGTTTCCGCGTATTAATTGAATTAAACTTTTTTAACAGGTGGCAACTATTAAAAAAGCAGCCTGTTGTCCAATCTAGACCATAATCTATCCATGTGCAAAATTTTATGCAAATCCGTTCGGTAATTTCCGCGTATTAATTAAATTAAACTTTTTAACCGTGGGAACTCTTAAGAAAAGTAGCCTATTTTCCAATCTAGATTATAAGCCATCCGTGTGCAAAATTGTATGCAAATCCCTTCAGTCGTTTCCGTATTAATTAAATTAAACTTTTTTAACAGGTGGCAACTCTTCAGAAAAGTATCCTATTTTCCAACGAAGGTCATGAGATATCTGTGTACAAAATTCCATGCAAATCCGTTCAGTCGTTTCCGTGTGATGGTTTCCCAAACATCCAAACACAACAAACTTAGAAACTTTCACATTTATAATATTAGGTGCAATCCCGTATTCCTCGGACTCGGACTACTAAAACTGTCAAAAAATAAAAATTCAGAGCGAGAGAGTAACATTGAAAAGTACGGGATCGCTTTCTAGTAAAAAATGGTAACTTCTGTCAACTTCAACATAACCTCCAAATTTTGGTTGTAAATTTTTGCTTAGTTTGTATGTAAACACACTCAGCTCACACATGTAAATAACCAAAAATACTTTCAAATTCATTAGAATCCACTTAAACAAGTAATTAAATACTTTTCAACATGAATTAGCAGAGTGCACTTTTCTTTTGTTTACAATTTAGTTGCCAAACACACTACAGCTGATCGTTTGACACATTTACCAGAATTTACCAGCAAAAAATTCTCGGACTAAAACTGGTAGCTTCTGACGGAGAGAGAACCGTATTTACTCTCTTTTTTGTCTTCTCAATAGTCAGAGAACCGAGTACGGGATCGATTTCCAGTAAAATTTGACTGATTCTGACTATTTCTGACTAGTCCGAACTCGTACGGGATCGCAACTATTAAATAGTAGGATAGTAGGATGACAATCAGCTGATGCAATTTTGTCGAGATCAGCATTGCAAACTTTGTTATTTTCATTTGAAAAAACCTTTTGTTATTATTCAATTGCCATTGTATTATGAAAGCACTTCTTTTTTAAACTAAAAGGAAACTTTTGCAAAAGGAACTTTAAGTGCATCATTATGTAATTGCCCTTAAATTATTTTTCATATTTGTATAAAAACGTGGGAGGAAACCCGCGGGTATAAGCTAGATATATATGTATATAGATATTTAAGAATACCATAAACTTATTTTAACATTAAATTACAGACTCTTCTACTAAGGTGCATTATGCTCCGCACAAGACCAAATGCGGCGATAATGAATCTGTGTGGTTTCATTTTTTGATTGCTGAGAATCGTGAGCCTACTGTAAAATGCAAAAATTTTGATAAAGTCGAAATCACAAAAAATCCCGGTATTATTCAAATGCTTTGGGATTGAATGCCCTAGTTGGTAGGTATAGTTCACTTGATTTGCAAACGTGTAGAAATATCGGAAACAATAAGGGTATTCATCAAACCTTATAAATGCATTATATGTAAACCGTATAAACTTAAAATTATGTAAACTTTATAAGTTAACTGTCAAAATATTAATAGAAACTCATTTACACATTACTGATAAATTTATCCAGCGGTTTCACTGAATATTTTTGATAAACTGAAGCCAATGCAACTCTGTCGCAACTCTAGCTGTGTTTTCTTGGGCAATGATCGGCATCCGCATATAAATTTTGCAGGCAAATACAACAACAACGGCATGATCCTGATAGAGATCTGGTTCAATCTTCATCCGTTCTGTTTGTTTTATTTCACTGATAATTTGGCTGCACCGTTTGGTAGAACTGACAAATGAATTCATATATATTCAGACATTCCACCATTGTTTCCTTTAACTTGCTTCAAATAAATCGCCTTTATTTTATACTATGTACACATATTTATTTAAATTGATATTATCTCGTTTAAATATCATTTTTTTCCAATTTAGTGTGTTAGTAGTAGTATAAAGTTAGTGAAAACACGACTGTTGTCGCAAGTGTAAACGAAAAGAGAGTGTGGGTCGTTCAGGTAACATAGTGCTTAAACTTATAAGATAACCTGCTTGATAAAGTTATCGGCTTAGATGAATACCAATAATAAAAAATAAAGCTTAAAACTGTGCGAGAGGGGTTCTGCCACCGAAAATAATTTTGAGTATTTAGGTTTTGTTTATGCCATGCGAGTCAACCGCTAGCAGATTCAAAGGTCACCGTTTTGAAAAATTGGAGTCGTTTTTTAAATACTGGCTGCGTTGTATGGACGCAAGAAATTGATAATAATAGACATCAATGAGGGACTAATTAAACCAAATCCTTATTTTTACAAAGTGTTATATATGTATTTAAATGTGCATACTTGTATATAGTACATGTGTACAGTTGCGTGAATATACGAAAGTCGTATGTAGTATGTATGCATATACATATGTATGTATGTACATATGTAAATATCCTATGTTCATATGCGAAAATAATAAAAAGCGTAGAATTTCCAAGAGAAAGACCATAGGGGCTCATTCCATCTCAAATCACCCAGGCCGGCGGAAAGTGAATTTAAGTTTGCGATAAAACTCACAGGGATTGTTCCTTGAACAATTTAAGGAGACACGTATTTTTTCTTATTGCTCAGAAATGCGAATTTTTCGAATAATGAATTTTTTTCTTTTTGAGTACGAATTTTGATTTTTTGAGGTTGCCCGATCAGAGCCAAAAGTTTTTCCCAATTGGGCTCTAATTTTGGCCCAATTGGGCCCAATTAGCGATTTGCCCAATCTACCGAAGATTTCCCCAACCAGTGCTCACAATTTGCTCAAAGTGAACATGCATACGCAATTAAAACGTTTTTATCGATAAAATCACACATACACACATCAAAATTCCCTACGAAAAAAAATATTTTTTAATTTTTTTCTTGAAAAATTTTCCACATACAAATTTTTTGATAAAATAAATTAGTTTTTGAAAATATGCCATTTCAAAAAAAAAATCGGAAAAAATCACAATGGTAGCTCTGAGTATTGCG
>NW_016157425.1:42504-55872 GCF_001687245.7 Rhagoletis zephyria | reverse complement strand
ATTCAAATTATTGTAGAGTGCACCCCATAACATTAAACTTAAATATTGCGCAATACTCAGAGCTACCATTGTGATTTTTTACAATTTTTTTTTGAAATGGCATATTTTCAAAAACTAATTTTTTTTATCAAAAAATTTGTATGTGGAAAATTTTTCAAGAAAAAAATTAAAAAATATTTTTTTTCGTAGGGAATTTTGATGTGTGTATGTGTGATTTTATCGATAAAAACGTTTTAATTGCGTATGCATGTTCACTTTGAGCAAATTGTGAGCACTGGTTGGGGAAATCTTCGGTAGATTGGGCAAATCGCTAATTGGGCCAAAATTAGAGCCCAATTGGGAAAAACTTTTGGCTCTGATCGGGCAACCTCAAAAAATTTCCAGCAAGGAAATTTTGTCATAATGGGCAACAATTTTTGTGCCCTCAACAGGCACGAAAATCTGCTAGCATCATATAAGTGCATTTTCAGAAAAAAATCATATCTCGAAAATTACGAATTTTAGCATATTGCTACTCGTACTGAAAATAGTTTATACTATTCCCCAATAGACAAAAAAGTTTGAGAGAAAAAAAAGATGTGGCTATTTGAAAAAAATCAATTTGAAAAAAAAATTTTTTTTTTTGTTTATAAACAATAATTAATTATTAATAAACAATTACTGATGTTTAGTTCACTAGATCGATTCAGTTGATCAATATCTACAATTTAAAAAAAAAGTCGTTAAAATCCTTGCTTTTTTGCGGCAGTTATAAACGATTTTATCAAAAGTTGCTATTAAGAGAAGAAGCGTTCGTACTCAAAAAGAAAAAAATTCATTATTCGAAAAATTCGCATTTCTGAGCAATAAGAAAAAATACGTGTCTCCTTAAATTGTTCAAGGAACAATCCCTGTGAGTTTTATCGCAAACTTAAATTCGCTTTCCACCGGCCTGGGTAATTTGAGATGGAATGAGCCTAGGGGTATTCTCGAAATCTTTCTAAGCCGTTGCCCGTTGCACGGATTAGGGTTGCTAGATTTTTTATGCGCGAAATTAGTACGTTAGACTTTTTCATGCTAAAAAATCAGTACTTTTCAGTACATTTTTATTCAAAGCAAAATTATGAATGTAAGTAACAGATAATACTTTAAAACGCCAGAGTACTTGTTTTTAACAATTACGTTGTTCACACTTGCTTGGTTATAAGATTGGCTGCTTAAAAATGATTATTCTGGTTATTCTGTAGTGTATTTTGTTGTAAACTGAATAAAATAAAAATAAAATAAAAAATAAAAACTTTTTAATATACAACGCTTTTATAAATGGACTAAAAAGTAGAAAACAATATTTCTCAGTCCCACAGAATTTGTTTTGATAACTTTTGATTTTTAAATTTTAGCAAAAGTCATTATAAACAATTTATGAGATTGAAAACGAAAAACGTGGAGCGCATGCAATACAAAGCATTAGATTTAATTGACATTATTCAAACTACATACATAACATAGACCTAAAATTTCTACAGCGAAAGTACAAATTTGAGATCGATTTTAAGCGGTCGTTATTAATATACCCACATACATAAATATATTACTCTTCAATTTCAAATCAGGCCTATTACATGCGCCCCACGCAAAACTATTTTACAATGTCAGTAAAGTGAGAAAACAGAATTGTAAGTTTTAGGCAAAAATCATTCAATTATTAAAATTTTTTGTCATAAAACTGAAAGTTGTTTTCGAGATAACTAACAACACTCGACGATATGCCCATGAAACGATTGATCTTTTTGTTGTATTAATTTCTTGGGCATATCAAACATTATCTGAAACATGCCAACTATAATTAAATTATTTCTTATTACTTTTTACAGTAAAGTTTAAGGAAGTTCCAACGTTTCATAAAAAACTTAAGAAAATCCTAAAGTATTTTGTTTTAATTGAAAATTCAGTACAAATCAGTACAAATTTTGAAAAATCAGGACATTAGCGTACTGATTGAATGAATGAATAAAAATTGAATGAGTGAAATAAAATAAAATTAACAGTTGAAAAATCAGTACTCATGTGAAAAAGTGAAGTCCGAATTTTAATGCTCTCACCCCCTAGGATTGATCTAAATCCAAAAAAAGTTATTTTAAAATCAATGTTTTTCATGCATTTTATATGGGAAAAAACATTTTTCATGCATTTTATATGGGAAAAAACATTTTTTTTTTGAATTGTATAGAATTCTTGAAAATTTATATTTTGCTTCTCTTCAGGAGACTTTAAATAGTAATTAGGGATGTGCCGGATATCCGGTAGATATCCGGAATCCGGCTTATACGGCCGTTTTTCTGTTATCCGACTATCCAGCCTGATACTGGCTTAAATCCGGCCGGATTTCCGGATTTCTATTATAGAAGATTATATTTTCATATTTTTTTTTGTATTTTTGTAATCCAATTTAATAGTATCTAATTAGTAATTTGAGTTGAAAATATATATATTTTTCATTATGAAAATAAGCATTTCGGCATTACCGGTCAAAAACCTATGTATTTCTATTTTAAACATAAATGCTACCCGATGCACTACACATTCTATTTGAGTAGGGTTCGAAATTTCAGACTTTGGTGTCTATACTGAGTACTCATTCTGGCATCAACTCATGGTGTCGATACTCCAAAAGTATCAGGGGAAAAGTATCGATACTACTCAGTATCGGACTCATTAAAATACGTTTTTTGGGATACTAAAATTATTTTATTCTTCAATCGTATATCTAGTTATTTCCTGAAATTAAAACATTCGAAATCTAAAATATTTGATTTCTATTTTATAGCAGAACTTACTTTCACTCAATTTTAGTATAATAATGTGCAAGTTTGAATTAAAAGTCAACGGTAGTAGGCTACTCGTAAATTTGAATAGGTTACAAAACTGCATACCCAAAAAGTTGCTAAAAATTCTGCATTTTCGTGAACTTTGCGTAAAGTTTTATGGCCTTGTTCATGAAAAATAAAAAAGGTTTATAAACTGAAAAATGTATGAAACTGTCATTTTATTAAGCTCGTTAAACCTACTTTATTTTTTATATATATATATATAAGGCCATTAAACTTTAACTTATTTGGTTTATGTTATGCAACAGACTACACGCAATTTCAGTTTATTTTAAGTGATGGACAAAATTGAATGATAGTAATCCATATAAGCAAAAAAAAGCAATGGAAGAAAAAATTTAAAAAGTGTGTTTTATAAACAGTATTCGATACTACGAATACTTTGCAAAGTATCGAGTATAATCACCAAATAAGGTATCGAGTATTAAAATACTCATTTTTATACCCTCAGTATCGATACTTACTCAATATCGATAGTATCGTTCGAACCCTATATTTGAGTTCACTGAGGAAGGTGGTTCGCAGAGATACTTCGCTGCAAATGTAAACAAATTTGGAAAATCTTTGCGACTGTGCTGGGTGGCTATAAATATTTGTGTGGTCTATTTTGCGCATTATGAGAATGCTCAGATTTTGCATTTCCGAAATTCTTTCATAGTAAGTGGATTAGGTCATTTAATCCTCATTTCTGCTCCAAATATGGTGATACGGTCTAACATATACACATTCATACATAGTATATGTATGTATGTATGTACTTGTAAGCATGCGATTGCGTCAATTGCTGACAATTGTGTTATACGCCCCCCAGATCTGCCTAAAATCTAGACTTCTAGATTCATCTCCGGTCTTTAAGTACAGTTAGATAGTTGTCATCAAAACACAACGCCGCTCATCGTTCCATCTCTCAATATTCGCACATGAAACTTATGTATGCATGTATGAACTTATGTATATGCGAATTTCAGCAAATTACACAACCAAGCTACTCTACAAGGTATACGAACAATAAATAACAGTTGCCTATTCTACAACTTTTTAGTGATGCACGATTACATATACATATGTACATAGTACCTACATACCCTGTAGGAAAATCCAATGTATGGTGATCGAAAAAAACTGCCGTTTTCACATTCCAAAATGCATTTTTCCCCACGGTGATTCCTAAGAATACATTTTTTTGGGACTTGTTAGATTATTAGAATGCTGATGCCCGGATTTCTATGCATTTACATGTTCTTTTGGTAAGTCATAGGAACTTAAAGATTAACAAATGTTGCGAATCAAGAGTTTTGTGTGATGACATCGCATATTTTTACATATTTTGTCTTAAATGCATAAATGTACTATAAGCATATTTTGTCAAAAAATCACATTTAATTGCATTTTTTATTAAACGTCGTTTGTCTAGAACGGACGAATCACTCCAGAATTTTGAGAACATTTTATGATTCCATGCAACTATTGGGTAATGATTTCGAAAAGTCGAAAATTCTTTTATATGCCACTAACGCAGCTCCAGATATCGAGCCCTAACCGCCAAAAAACGTAATCGATTTTTTTTTCCAAAATTTCCTCTTTGATGCAGAATTTCATCTGGATGCTCTAGGAGCATTACTGTATCAAAAAGAAAATTATTGAAAAATATGTCGCTTACGTTTTACGTACATTAAATATTAACGAGATAGGGAACCTGGTTAGAGACGGAAAAATATTATTGCCTACATTTTAAGGAATTTTAAACCTTTCTTAAAGACCTAAATGATAGTGACGCTTCTTCAATATTGAAGTCAAAAAAGCAATAGTTTCAAATTCGATTGAAGCACGGTTAGCCTATATCAGAGGTTCCCAAACTTTTTTTCTCGTAGACCCCTTTCAAAAATTTACTGCTTTCGGTGGACCCCCTGCTGATACATTTCTAAATATTCCCAAAGCTCGTAAAATAAGTAAATGTGAAAATTAGATCTAACAACGTAAATTTGCATCGCTGGTGAATTTAAAACTAAACTCAGAGTGGGCAAAATAAAAGTAAAACATATTCTTGTAGGTATATACACTTGTAGGTTTTAAAAAATGGAGCTCGTAAATACATCAAAATACTCTCTCGCTCGGAAGAGTTATATTTTTAAGAGCACAGCGAGCGCTAGCGTTATTTTCATTATCTTTAGCATAAACTCATCAAATGTAATGTAAAATAGTTTATTTGTGTTAATGGCATCATTTTTATTTTTATCGCTCCGACTTTTAAAGTGAGGCGAAAAATATTTATCACATTTTTAAAACACAAAACTTAAAACATCAAAATGGCTAAGCTTTTTACGCCAAACTTTTAATTCAGAAACTGACAGTACAGAAAAGAACGAGTTTAAAAAAATCGATGACAAATAACCAAGCAAGCAAGAAGCACAAAAAGTGTTTCACCGTCTCATCTTCTTCAAGGCAAGATGGGCAAATGGACTTGTCATTTACGCCTATCACAGTCAGGTCTTTGTGCTACGTGAAGTGACCAGTCAGCAGTCCAGCAAGTTGTCTGCAGTGTCGTCTGCTCAGTGAGAGAAAAAAATTAGATAGACCTTGTGAGACATGAGTTTTGCCCACCTGCATCGATGCCTCTCAGTCATTTCTGAGCAAAGTATTCACCCAGTTTCTGATGGTGGCTTCGATTGCCGAAGTTGGGAGTGCTAAAACTGGTTGCGGACCGAGGAATGCCTGGTCTGAGCCAACTCTGGCCAAATGATCAGATGTCTCATAACCTGGTACTCCCCGGTGACCTGGCACCCAGAGTAAAACAACCTCGTTATGTTCACCATCATTTTTTAGTCGAGACTTGCACTGCCGAACTAGTTTGGAAGTACTTAAATAGAGGGCTGGTCAATGCCTTAAGTGTAGCTTGGTTGTCACTGCAGTCACGCAAACTCCTTCCCCTCCACCTATGTTCCACCACGTAGTAGTAAATAAGGAGGCTATCAAGCAACCATTTTGGTTTGGTTACATCTAAACCAGATAAATCTTCGTGGACCCCCATTTACAACTCATGGACCCCCACATTTTTTTCACGTCACCGTGGACCCCTGGGGTTCACCTGGAAACTACAGTTTCTTGTCTGAAATAATAACTAAATTTGAATGAAAAAAATCATTGGCTGAACAAGTGCATCTTGTGGAGACTGCTGTTACAACAAATCAAGGTGTGCAGGGTGAACTTGGGCAAATAGTCTAGGAAAAATTTGATACCATTCTAAATAATAAGGGGTTTAATGAACTTAGAGAATATCTGGTGTAATAAGTTCAAGTAGCCAAGTGACATCTGTAGTAGCTATAATTCCAATGAACTAGCTTGCTTCAAGTACGCCGAAATCACCAGTGTTGACGTAGAAAGAAAGTTCTTCTTATACAAAAAATGTTTTCGCCCAAATAGAGAAAGCTATAACTTTGAAAATTTTAAAGAACTATTTATCTTGTTTGCCAATAAAGCCCTGAACAAAGCAAATTAAAATAAATATTTACAATATATTACAATATATCCTTGTGTTAATTATAAACTTTTAATAAAATATGAAAAGTAAGTAAATAAATTAAAAATGGAAAACAAATGCGAGAAATCCTTTTGCATATTTAGTTTGTTTTTTGTGCATATTTTTGATTTAGTGCATACAAATCCGGGCCCTACTGATTACATAATAAACAGTAATAGAATCTAGAACTAATAAGAAATACATTACATTTGGGGGATTCACAATGGTGTCGTAAGTGTCTATTGTTGTATGTCGTAAAGTTTAAAAGCTAAAATAAATGTTTAGAGAACCTGAAACCACAACCAACATTTTTTAACACTGCGAAAATTCATATTACTTTGATGGTACTTTGCGAACCCCCGTAATATATTTTTTTGGCGTTTAAAGTTTGCGACATACAACAATACGACATTTACGACACCTTTGAGAATACCACAATTACGCATGTAATGTATTACTACTTTTCCCACTGGGCACATAGACTCATGTAAGTGTGTGTGAAATTGAAATTGCCCGTGTACGTTTGTCGCAATTTGTTTTAATTGAAGCACATTAAAATCAATTTAGATGAATAAATTCCAATATAGTGAGTACCTATGTGTATTGTGTGTGTGTATACTTATATAAAATATGTATGTAAGTAGAAATGGTAAATTTGAAAAGAAAGTACATGCCAAAGTCGTTACTTTAAAACTTTGTAGAAGCGTCTGTATAGTGTGTTCGAAAACATATATTTTATGCAATGAATTCGAACTTGGAGTAAAATTAATAATTCGGGCAATGTACATATATGAAAGTACATATGTATATGTTTATATGTACATAAGGAGATTTGTTTTTGTAAGCGAGCGACAAAAGAACGCTCAACTCGGGTAAAATTTCTGTTTAGCTACTTAAGACACAATGTCGGTATCTGGCAAGAAACATGTGATTAGTTTAACGGGATTTAGATGCAAAAAAACAATGGAAATGAGTACCTAACTTTGCGAGGTATTTTCGTAATATATATACTTATTTAAAATGGAAGTCATATATATAAGGAATCAAAATTTTCCCTCTCCACTTTCCCATTAAAAATTCAATAGAGCAGTTTTTTTCACTTAAAAACACACTCTTCAGGTCGCATATTTTTTAAACGACCTGGCTGAACTCGGATAAATATGTAGCCGAGTTTGTGTTGTTGCTTTGCATGTATTTCGTCATTTAAGCGAGTGTTCTTTTGTAGCTCGGTTGCAAAAGAATGCACCTACATATATATCAGTCTAGAGTGCTTCGTAATGTATGTATAACACCAACCTTAAGTATTTTATCGCGATAGAATGACAAATCACCAATCTTCTTCAGCTTAATTTCATAGCTTTGTCCCTGATTTAGATAGGTAAGGGTTTCTTCATTATTCTTGGTAGCTATAGACGTAGCAGCTGCCAAAATGTACTGAAATCTATAAATGCAGGTAGAAAGTTCCAATTATTCTAGTCATTAGTGTTGTATTATGTATTGTAAGGCTCACTTGTGATCATCGGAGTGTGCATTGGCATTATTGCCATTAACCCCACCACCTCCAGTACTGTTCTCAACTTTGCTTCCATCGACCACAGTCAACTGCTGTGAACCTGAATTTCCCTGTACTAATTAGGTTTTCGTATAAATAATAAATGAAAGAAAATTATGTTCATGAATATCTGATTGTGAAATGTATATCTTACCAGTAATCTTTTCTCCGCCACCGTAGGGTGAACCGGTATTACCAAATCCATTGGCTCCACTACTGTTGGACTTGTCGGCGTTATTGCCATTGTGTTCAATTTCTTGTGGTACGCCGGACTTCGGCGAACCACATCCACAGAGAGAATTGTTCAAGGCATTTTTGGAAGTGTCTTCAGTGGTCGCTGCCGTATCCACGTGCGATGCTGCCTTATCTAGTTTTGGTACACTTCCTCCACTGCCACCAACGGCAGGATGAGTATTTAATGGACTTTTATTGGAGACCTTCAACTGATCACTTTGAGGCTCCTGTTTCAGTACCGTCAGGGCCGGAGAGAATGACAAAAAGGATTCACTGTAGATGAGATCGGGCCATTATTAAATTAGTATAGAGTTCTCGTATTTGGAAGTACGTGCACTATTTAGGCTATGTGCGAGTTCTGCTATAAATTGTTATTCCATCTTAAGTGCCCAACATTACATGAAGCTAATATCGGACATTTACTATCTATTTTAAGGAGGCATTTTCAAGTACAAGTTTAATGATAAATAAATATTGTATATACATATGTATATAGATAATTTATTTTGCGCCAAAATTCGGCGATTCCTTCCACAACGCTTTAATGTTGTTCAAATTAGGCTATATGATAAGTTTGAAATGCACATATGTATATATGCCATTCTCATGCACAGCCTTAGTAAGTTACTTATGGATGTTATTCTACTTTAATGTTGTTCAATTTAGGCTATATGATAAGTTTGTAATGTACATATATATGCCATTTTCATGCACAGCCTTAGTAAGTTACTTATGGATGTTATTCTACTTCTTTTTCAAACGTTTTCTTACTTGCTCAGATAAGAATTGCTATTAAAGTCGGTGTTCAAATCGAATCCAATATCTTCGGTCCAACTGCCACGTCCTGAAAGTAAATATGTTAAATTTAAAAGTTTTTAAACGAATTTTTAATGCAGGTAAAATATCGACATATGTATGTTTGTAAGTACAATAACATAACGTCGCCATAAATGCAAAATGCCACAATCTTTGATTAAACGAAGTACCAAAAATTAAAAACAAGTAATTTTTAGCAAAAAAAACCTCTGAGACACTACCTTTCCGATGCAAAAAGAATTATCGAAATCGGTTGACGTGGTCCAAAGTTATGCGGTAACATACATAAAAAAAAAAATATTCCGACGAACAGATAACCTCCTCCTTTTTTGGAAGTCGGTTAATAAAATGTGTTTTATGACCAGAGTTTCCAGATTTGGAGATTTAGCGCCAATTTGGCTATTTTTTTTGGATATTTGCGCGTAAAAATTTAGGAAATCGCCATTGGCGATTTTTGGCGATTTTTCCCAATCAAATAAATTTTTTCCAACTATAAAAATATACACAACTTAGTTTTCCACGATAATTTTACAGAAGAGGCTAAACTTGGCTTGATAAACTTGGCTTAACAAGCATTTTAATATGACTGTTAAAAATTTTTAATCACTCTAATCGAAGAACTTTTGAAACGATTACCTAGTCAATTCAAAACTTTTAAAACTTTGGAAATATAAGTAAAGTAGCCTTGATATTATTATCCTTGCCGCACTCAAATGCTTTTGTTGAGCGCGTTTTTCCATAATGAATTCAACAAAAACTAAGATTCGAAATAGAATGAGGTTGGAAAGCCTTAAATCAATAGTTCGAATAAAATGTTATATGAAGGCTAATAGTTTCTGCTGCAAAACGTTTCCATTATCAAACAGTATGTTATCAAGTTATCAAAACTCAATATATGACAACACAAATGTAAATGATTCAGACACTATCAGGCCTATTCTGCTTGTAACCGAACATTTTGTAACAAGCTAATTTTGTTACCAACAATTGTCACCACTTCTTGTAACCGCAATTCTATTTACCTTGGTAACGTTTTAATTTGTTCAGCAATTCAGCTATGGAGTTTTGTGTAAATTCTGGTGTTGCATATTTCACGGGGCAATATTTTGTTACCTGCTCATGAGATGGTAACAAAATTAACCGGTTACAAGAGTGTGGAGCATACGAAAAGGGTTTAAAAATTGACAGTAACTTTACTAACCGGTAAGAAAATTTTTGTTACCAACGCAGAATAGGCCTGTATAGGTGATTTTGAAGAAATTGTGGAAATAACTGATCTCGCCTTATTATAGGTTTTTATTTTATTTTTAGCGCCGAGCGCGTAAAAGCGGATTGTGCGGTTAATCTACTATATATTTGTGAAAGTATGTATGTATGTGCCACGTTGCAGCCTAAACGGACGGACAGAATGGAACAAAATTTTGACAGAGTATTGCCATGACTCCTGGGCCTACATTAGGGTGAAAAAATTGGTATCCTACAAGGGTGCGTGGCACCTCCCATAGGCGTGAAATTTTTAATCAGCCATAACTTCGGAACCATAAGTCGCATGACCTTGAAATTTGGTATACAGACATAAATGGTAGGTACTTATAAGAGGGTATATATAAATGAGTTTATAGAAGGGGGCGTGGCGCATCCCATAGGCGTGGAATTTTTTATCAGCTATAACTTCGGAAAAATATGTCACTTGAAATTGAAAATTGGTACCAAGACTTATCTATGATAGGTGCTTATAATAGGCCCATAGGCGTGGAATTTTTTATCAGCTGTACCTTCGGAACCATAAGTCCCAAGAACTTGAAATTTGGTATGCAGGCATGTCTATGGTAGGCGCTTATAGTATGGCATATATAAATGAGTTTGTAAAAGGGGGCGTGGCATGGTGATTATAGAAGGGAATATATAAACGAGTTTGTAAAAGGGGGCGTGGCACATGCCATAGGCGTGGAATTTTTTATCAGCTATAACTTCGGAACCTTAAGTCATACGAACTTGAAATTTGGTGTGCAGACATATCAATGGTAGGTGCTTATAGGAGGGTATATATAAATGAGTTTGTAAAAGGAGGCGTGGCACATCCCATAGGCGTTGAATTTTTTATCAACTATAACTTCAGAACCATAAGTCGTACGAACTTCAAATTTGGTATGCAGGCATGTCTATAATAGGCGCTTATAGTATGGCATATATAAATGAGTTTGTAAAAGGGGGCGTGGCACATCCCATAGGCGTGGAATTTGTTATCAGCTATAACTTCGGAACCATAAGTCCCAAGAACTTGAAATTTGGTATGCAGGCATGTCTATTGTAGGCGCTTATAGTATGTCATATATAAATGAGTTTGTAAAAGGCGGCGTGGGACATCCCATAGGCGTGGAATTTTTTATCAGCCATAACTTCGGAACCATAAGTCACACGAACTTGAAATTTGGTATGCAGACATATCACTGGTAGGTGCTTATAGAAGGGTACGCTTAAGCGAGTTTGTAAAAGGGGGCGTGGCCCATCCCATAGGCGTGGGTTATAACTTCGGAACCACAAGTGACACGAACTTGAAATTTGGTATGCGGACATATCAATGGTAGATGCTTATAGGAGGGTATATATAAACAAGTTTGTAAAAGGAGGCGTGGCACATTCCACAGGCGTGGAATATTTCATCAGCTATAACTTCGGAACCATAAGCCCACTTAACTTGAAATTTGGTGTGCAGACATATCAATGATAGCTGCTTATACGAGGGTATATATAAACGAGTTTGCAAAAGGGGGCGTGGCACATCCCATAGGCGTGGAAAATTTTATCAGCTATAACTTCGGAACCATAAGCCCACTTAACTTGAAATTTGGTGTGCAGACATATCAATGGTAGGTGCTTATAGTAAGGTGCTTATGAATAATGAGTTTATAAAAGGGGGCGTGGAATTTTTAATCAGCCATAGGTATCTATGGGAGGTGTTCAGAGTAAAATATATATAAATGAGTTTGTAAAAGGGGGATTTACATATATGTATTCATCTATTAGATAACTCGGATATTTAAAACTGTGTGTTTTTTTGTTTTGAAACCTTACCGTCTTTAGATTACTTTGAAATGGAAAGATTAAATCGTTCCTTAATCCCGCGATGCTGTTAAACGAAAAATTTTCATTCATATTGAATAAAACTCCTTCCGAATTAAGCATTCTACCAGAAAAGTGCAGCTATACTAAAACAGCTAATCGGAGAGGCAGCAAAACGAAATGTACCGTGGTAAACTAATTTTATTTTAGAACTTTGATCGTTACCTCTGCTAGTCAATTAATATGAGTTATAATAAATTTAATAATTACGCAGTCCTATTGGAAAATGTGTTGATACAAATATTTTTAAAAAGTATGCATATTTTTAAAGAAAATTGTTTGTACATCACTATTATATAAGTGATTCGTGTTACCCTGAGGGTATTATATTCGTTTTTTTCAACTATATTATAACAAGATCTCATTTTTAAAATAAATGATTTGTTAAGTCGACGTCATTAATTTAATTTAAAAAAAGGCGATTTTTGGCGATTTTTTTCAGAAATGGAGCTTTTTTTAACATTCCGGGCACCTTGATTATGACAGATACCTTATGTAACTCAATATGAACAAGTAATTTTAAGCAAAAAACAAAACCGACTTCAATTCTCATATAAATATATATATATATATATTAGGGCGGGTCAATTTTTTTTTCGACATCGTTCCTAGCAGATTCGGATTCTACATAAAATTCTAAGAAAAAAAGCCCTTTAGACCATAGCTCCAGAATCAATTTCGAGCCTGCGCAAGATGGCGCTTCAAAGCAAATCTACTATATATTTGTGGAAGTATGTATGTATGTATGTACCAGGTTGCAGCCTGAACGGATGTACAGAATCGAATAAAATTTTGCCAAAGTATTGTCATGACTCCTGGACCTATAATAGGGTAAAAAAATTGAAACTCGCCAAGGGGGGGAGGGGGATGAGGGGTACCTCCCATAGTGAAAATTTTTAATCAGCTCTAACTTCGGAATTATAGTCACATGAACTCGAAATTTGAAATGCACAGATACCTATGGTAGGTGCTTATGGAAAGATATATGTATATAAATGAGTTTGTAAAAAGGGGCGTGGCACATCTCATAGGTGTGGAATCTTTTATCAGCTATAACAGCAGGCAGTATTAATGATCTCATTATATTGCATTTTGAAGATTTGTTATAATTGATCAAAGTGAAATTCAAATAAATTATAGATAATATGAAGTTCACCGGGTCATCTTCTAGTCTTTAATATATACTCAGTTAATATACGGATAAATATTTACTAAAGTGTTACGAACGATATTTTTTTAATACCATAAGAAAAAAATAA
>NW_016157425.1:37924-41547 GCF_001687245.7 Rhagoletis zephyria | reverse complement strand
TTCATAACCTCTTTCTTTTGACACCCATATTGCAATATCTAATTTATGTAATTAATTTACTTATATTGAAATTTTTAAACAGGTGGCAACTCTCTATTTTTTCTGGTTTTAACCATCTGGATATTATAAAAAACAAACCAAAAAAATAAAAATATTCAAATCGGTCAAGCTGTTTTCGAGTCTTAGCGAGGCTAACGGACAGCAATTCATTTTTATATATAAGATATCTTCTTTTAAAAATGCGCAGGCTCGAAATTAACTTTAGAGCTATGGTCTGGAGGAATTTTTTTCTTAGAATTTTATGAAGAATCCGAATATGGTAGGAACAATGTCGATAAAAATCGATCCATACAAATTGACCCGCCCTAATATATATATATTTCATGATCCAATGATCGGATCTAAACCAGATTAGTGTGGGACCACCTCTGAGACACTACCTTTCCGATACACGGACATCGGTTGACGTGGTCCAAAGTAATGCGGTATCTAACATACATAAAAACAAAAAACAAAATTACGACGAACTGATAACCCCCTCCTTTTTTGGAAGTCGTTTAAAAGCATATATGTAATACTCCTATATTGGCAGTAAGAGCTAGTACCGTCCGAAAACACTACAGTACAGATATATCAATAAGCACGTACGAAAGAAAAGGAACACATACGTTTATAAATAAACATGTACACGACACATTTACAAAAACGGCACTCAAGTACACAATACATTGACAAAAACAGTACTAGACTGTCTCGCTTTGATTTCGGAATGCTTACACATTGAGATGTTAGCTTACTACCAATATAGAAGTATTACATATATGGTTAAAAGTAATAGTCAAATATAATGAAAAAATGACGTGATAGAATAAAAATAATGCATATTTTCTGATCGCAAACGTCAAGCTGTGAGGTTGTACTTTATTGTGCTCTGATTTTGGCTTTCTATTTGCTAAGTTTGTTGTGCTAATTCTGAGATAAAGTAGTGATAAAAACTGCTTATGAGCATCTTCGTGTGAAATAATTGAAGCTAAGTGAAAGTTAATGTGTTCTATATTAAACTAAATGTAATTAAATTTCACTAGCATACATTCTAATCTTGCCGAGTCATTTGTTGCTGTTAGTCAACTGAATTCATTTTGTTTTTGCACATTTGTTCTACTTGTTTTGTTTACTTCTTCTAGTAATTCTTGTCACAGCTGTTTGCGTTGCGTTTATTAAGTGTCATAATTACAGTGATACTCAAACTGTTCGCTATATTTATTTAAAGCTATTTACATCAGCTCCTTAATTGTTATAATTTATTTTGTTTGTCTTTTTATTAACGAGTGTTATTACATAAATCTTTCAATATGAAGTGCGATCTTGATACTTGCCAAATTAAAAGCGATTCTGAACGCTACTTATCGTGCTGGCTGTGTGACGACGCTGTGTGGTTTGACGGGAAGAATTCTGGACGCCATTAATGATGGCAAGGGCCTTCGCTGGTCTTGCGTAAAGTGCAGGTCAACCGAAATTGATCTTTTCAAGCTATTTAGGCAAACCAGAAATGGTTTTACAGAAATAGGAAGAGAATTGTCGGTACTGACAGAAAAATTTAAGCATTATGAAAATGTGTTTAAATCATTCAAATGCTTAGATACCTTGCAATCAGTTAAGGATATCCGTGTGTGTAAACGTAAGCGTCTTCATAGTCCATCTAAGGAAATTATTGCCGTTACACGTCAGAATAATCTTCCGACTAACTTAATTAATCTATCTTCTCCAAGTCCACCAGTATCAGAATCCTCAGCCTCAAAAGAGCTTGTAACGAAATCTGCTTCGGATAATAACGAGCCTGAAGTATCTTCCCCTTCCCCCATTGAAGTAGTGGCATCATCTTCAAAGCCTCCACCGTCTTCCCTATCCGCAACTACTAACGCAGTAACTCAACCCCTTCCGCCGGTACTCCAGTCTGATACAAGGAAACTAGTTGTGGTTCCGCCAAAGAAGTCAATCTTTGTCTCTAGATTTTCGAGAGACACTACCGAACACGATATAAAGCTTTATATCTCATCTAAAATTACAACTTCCGACTTAAGCACCAGAAAATTTAATTTTAAATACGATAGAAATATTGCTTCATTTAAAATTTATGTAAATTTAGATAGTTTTAATGCGCCGCTTAGTAGTTCTTTTTGGCCCCCCGGAGCTTTCGTTCGTGAATTCGAATATCGGCCCAAAAAAGGAAATAACTTAGCTAATATTCCCCGTCATAACACTGAATCGAAAAACTAATTATTAAATCTGCTTTAAGTATTTATTACCAAAATCGGAAGAGGCTTAAATACTAAATTAACGAACTTATACCTTAAAGGCCTTGAATGTAATTATAATATTCTTTCTTTTACTGAAACTTGGCTGAAACCTCACATTTTCAATTCAGAGATTCTTCCAAATAATTATCATATATATGACAAGATAGGGAGGACAGAATCGGCGGTGGCGTACTCTTCGCTGTAGACTCTTCGATACCATCTGAAGAAGTTAGTCTTCCACACATTGATTCAGTAGAATTCAAATGCATTCGTGTATAGGTTGGAAAAGGGTCTATTTACTTAGCTCTATGCTATATCCCTCCCCGATCCGACAAATTGGTGTATCCACGACTCATCTCTTTACTGAAATCAGTTAATTTACTGACTAAACCCTCTGATTCATGGATTGTGTTTGGTGATTTTAATTTACCAAGCATATCATGGAACATCATTGAATATAGGCATGTTTTATTCAACCATCACAAGCAAATAGCTAAATCTTGGTCAAATAAAACGAAATTAGCTTATTTCCTATGTTAGCCTAATTTTGACAGTTGTTTGACTGCAAATAGTGTCAAAGTAAGTTATTGCCTCTTTCTGATTGGCTGAAGGAGAAAATTTCTGATGCTGAATGGCAATGCCTCTTGTTCAATATACAAGCCAAGATAGCTTTTCATAAGCCAATATAATTATGTTGGGTAAGTCCTCCAAACAAAATAAGCTAATAGCTTAAATTTCTGGACAAATAAAACACGGCTATTGATATCGTACCACTCGCGTCTTGTGCGTGCAACAACGTATTTTTAGAGGAGAGGGCTGAACTCTGCCTAACTCAGGTTAATGTACTTCACAATAAGTTCCACTAGTTTTGCCCGAAGATGTCTACCACACTGCTATGGAGGTATCTTATGAAGTTATAAGTGATGGTCAAAATTGCAGTACCCAAGCATAAGAACCAAATATTCGCTTTGATTTTTCGAAAGCCAACTCTAAAAAGCTTAACAAAGAACTGTCTAAATTGTCGTGGCCTGCATATTAAGAAAATATTGAACAAAACGTTGCACTTTTTAACTTTACTTTACATAAATTATTTGAAAAGCATGTGCTAAACGCATGTATGTTCCTGAACAACAAACACAGTTATGGTTACTAAAGAACTGAGAAATTTGAAAAACAGAAAGTCGCGTTATTTTAGATTACACAAAAAACCGGTTTACCCTCATACTATGTAAAATACTCACTTTTGCGTCATAAGTTTTTTGAATTAAACAAAAAGTGTTATAAAGCTTACTTGTGTAAAATCAAACGGCGTATAATATATAACCC